>NC_091485.1:8479205-8700881 GCF_947461875.1 Haliaeetus albicilla | reverse complement strand
CAAGTGACTGACCCCCAAGAATTAACCTGTGTGCCACCATTCATTTGTGGTAAGCCATAAAGTGAAGTGAGCGTTTCGAGAAAGCAACTTCAAGTTTGAAGTCTACCTGCTGACGTAACACCCAGAAGACCCTGATTTCCCCTTGAAACCTATTGCTAGGACCTGTTCCTGTGATGTAGGCTGCACTGCCTTTACGACATTTGCTTTATGCCAGAAATGTCTCATCATCAAAAGTCAATTGTGATAATATTTGCCCAATTTTTATTACTATTTTTTACCCTAATAGGCAGGGGCTATTCCCCAGCCTTCAGGCTTTAGTTCCCAGGTTTGGTATCTGATTGGGACATGGAAAGCCTGCTTCTTCAGGCAGCACAGTGAGCTATAAGGGCACTCATTTTAAGCCTATGACCCCTGAATAAAGAAAAAGCTTCACTCCTGCTAGTTTGTGTCTGGAGGAACACTTTTTTATAGCTGCCACTTTTACAAGGCCACATTTAGAGCCTTACTCGTTAGTGGATTTATTAGGTATAACTCTTTTTAGCAATTTGTATACAGTATCAGTGAAAGCCTGCAAGCTGCTGATTGTACAAGGTGCATCAAGAATAGATGGAGCGGCTACTAGGTCAAAGCACTCCTTACTACTGACAGCTTTCCCGAATGGTCTCTCAAGGACTTGCACCAGATTTTGGAGGAGAAGAGCAAGTAAAATGGTTAATTTCTGGGTAACTTGAAGGATTGAGGTTATAGTATTAGCAACCAAGCACTCCTGCCTCCTTGCCCAATGAACATTATACAGTTCTTTACCCTTTACGGTTTCAAATGGAATAAATACTTCAGGCTTCAGGCTTTTTCATGCTCTGGTAATACATGAGATAAATCTCTTCCTCCTCAAAAGGTGAAGTGTTTATTAGTGCTCTTTCCTTGCCCAGTGGGTTCTGTGGGCAGAAAGGAAGCATTATCAAACTGATCCATAGCCCAGTAACTAGTAGCCTTACTGCATTTCTTTCCTTCAGAGAACCAGTACATTCCCTGAAGCGCTACTGGGAAACTCGATGAGGCCTTTTACCCAGTGCCTGCAGCTTCTGGGTGATCTATGGGATATGCTCCAGCCGCATCAGTGCTCTGTGGTACCAGGGATGGAGGCAGATTTTGGCTACCTCACCAGACCCTGAAACACACTCTCATCCCTCTCTGTGCCTGGCTACCGCTCTTCTGCACACACGAAGAAGTTTGCACTCGATGGGTAGAACCAGCAGAGAGGTTACCAGGTCTGATACCCCTTTCACAGAAAACCCAAGGGCTTTGCTAAGCTTTTTGTTTGCCTCTCCCTATTTGCCTTAAATCTATCGGCTGCAAATAGGAATATTGGAGGGGTAATGTCAGACAAAGCAGGCTGCTCAGTGGTTTCCCATTGTCTTACCACATCAGGTCAGCTTCCTGCCGTCATGCGTTGGTGCCCTCTGTACTGCTTCCCAGCCATACCATGAAGGGCAATGGGCTGTACTGGTGTTGAATTTCAAAGCCTTTCATTCTCATCTGCCGGGGCAGACACTTCCACATCTGCAGCCTGAGGTGCAAGCACCGAGTAGCCAGTGTATTGTGTATTTTCTGCCTCTCTTCCACATACACTCAGCTCCTATCACCACAGTCATATCCTCACCTTCTTGCTATAATGAACATGCTAATTTTAAACAATCCACAGTCAGCTTTCTTACTGCTTACACAAAAGCAACTCAGAAGGACTAAAGGGAACCCTCTCACTTAGGCCAAGGATTCAAGGAAAAATAGCAACAAAATACCAGGGACCTTAGTTTCTGAGAGTGGTTTTACTTACTGAGACATAAAATGGGAGCAGGTGCTGGACTTCATAAAAAATCGAGAGTAGAGAGCTCTCTCCTCTCAGCACAGCGCACACAGATATTCAGAGGTCACTTAAAGTGGGGAATTGCTTCCAGTGCAAAGAACTTTTGCAGTTGTCCCCTACATAAACAGCCACCTGCCACTACCATATCATGCCAGAGGATGGGCGTACTGGAGTGTAAGACACATATGGCTGACCAAGTTAACCTTCATTAATGTTAAATCCTATCAAGATATTTTTGGAGAATAACTTTACTGAGCTGTACTCTGGAAAATAAATGTCATTCCTTTATACCATGAGACAGTGTGAATGTGCAGCAGGGAGCAGTATTTGACGAAGAAAGTGATGAATGGTAGAACAAATGCAACTGAAGGAAGAGATGAGAAGACTAGAGAATTAAAAATGAGAGCTAGCCAGGAAAGAAGAAAGGCACGTGAAAAGAAGCAAAACGTCACCTAGTGTGGATAGTAACTGGTAGGAGGAGTAAGTGAGGGGACAGACAGAACAAGGGTGTTAGAGAAGCAACTGGGAGCCAGCCGGCATGGAAAAGAAAGTGTTAAACAGCACGGAGTGGAGAAACTGGAGCTGTCTGTGATGTGGTGCAGGACAGGGGACTGGAGTGAAGCTTTGTAATGAGGGTTTGCTGCTAAAGCTGTGTATAGGTAATGAATGGAGTGATGAGGGCAGACCGGAGGAGAGCAGGCAGAAGAGCTTGGGATTAGGATAGCAGATTCCCTTCCAAGGACAAAACAGAAGTTAAGGGCTGCCTGTTGTCAGCAAACATCTATGAAACTCTGGGGTGAAGTGCCTTGCTCTCCTCAGCGTTGATACAACTAGAGAATGACCAACCTTGTCACCATCAGTTCCATCAGCTGACAGCAGTAGATGTACATGTGGGAGATTTAACCTGTTTGGTCCTGCCACTGTCACCTGCCAACTGAGCTAAGGAATTCACACCACCAGGAACAGCCTGTTACCTTTTAAGAATGACTGTCAAAAGGGCAGGGTGACAGGAAGGAAATGGAGAGAAATGTCCTGCTGGTAGGTTTCATGGCTATTTGTGAGCCAGAAAAAGGAGGTGCAAGTTCAGCAATCCTGATTTCTAGCTCCCATCTCACTTGTGCTTCTACATCTTATTTTAGCCTCCCTCTGTTCCCTCACCCGCAGCTCTTCCTACTGTCCACTACTTCTCCTGCAGCTACTACCTGTCACCCCTACTCGTGCCCCCACTTGCCAGCTGGTACCTCTGCTCCCACCTTCAGTCCCCCTGCCCCTTTCCACTAAATGGGTCTCCAGTGATTCTGCTTGTTCCACGCTCCCTTGCAGTAGCTCCTAACTACTCCTTCCTCTGCCACACATGCCCTGCTTCTCGCCTATTGCCCTACCTCTGTCCCAAAATTCTTCTGCCCTCTGTCACCTTGGCCCCCTTTCCCTGACTCCCATCAGCCCTCCCATGCCTTTTGCCCATTTCACTAATATTGTTTTGCCCATTTCCTGTGTTTAGCCTTCCCTCCTCAGACTCTGCAATTCTCTTGTCTCACGTCATATTTTCTTTTCTCGGTTTATATTGCAGTCGGATAGTGTTTCCATTTCTCCTTCCTCCTGCTGCCTGGATGCCAGCAGAGGGAGCAGTAATTGCACAGCTCTCAGTGCGGTGCCTGTCATCGCAGGTACGTGGATGCATCGCACCATCAGTGGAGATGTAAGAACTATTAATATGCAGTGGTGCGATATCTTTGCAGTAAACTTACTTAATCTTTCAGTGCTAGCTAAACAAAGGATAACTGTAAAAATGTCATCTCATAACAATTCAACTCTAAATTGTACTTCTCTTTTGCTTTCACCTTTTATCCTACGTCTTTATTTTTTCTTGGTGGAAGGGATAAACTTTAAATAACCTTTTTTTGCTCAGAGAAACACAAAAAGATTCAACCCCTTTCCTCTCTTTAGTCTGTAATACCAGGGGGGAAAAAAAAAAAAAATCTATAAATACCTTTTGCATGTGAGCATGTAATCCCATACATTAAATACTTCTTAATCTACAAAAGCAATCAACTCTTCCTCATAAGGATGTGGCTTAACTAGGCTATCTTCTATATAGGTGTATAGAAGTATGCTTAACTTGGGCATGGAGCTGAACTGAGGGAGTAAAATGGGTTGGTGTGACATGGCTTAGTGTGCTTGACATGTATCTGTCAGTACCAAGATCCTTTGGCTTTTATGACACAAGATTCTCTTCCTACCTTCCCCTGCATCTTGGCCTCCAGGACAGAAACATTAGGAAAGTTAAGACACAAACTAGACATAAACTAATAAATAATACTAAATAATAGTTCTAATACTTCAGGCAATAAACTTGCTATCAGAAACAAATCTACTTCCTTTTAAGATCCGAAGCACAGTGCTCAGACTATTGTTTGATTTCCTTTCCTCACTTAAAATGCAATTCATATTAGAAGCTTTCTCCTCAGTACAGACTTATTTTTCACTCCTCAAGCTTTAATATTTTCTTAAAGCAGAGTTCAGAAAGATAACAGATACACTGCTTATCTGCCACATCTCTGGTTCTTTTCCAAACTTGTTTTTCCTTTCCTAACTGAATGTTTGGATTAATTTCCTTAAAAAACCCCAAACAGTCAAGCCACCCAAACTGTCTTTGGGTTATGTACTTACCCTCAACCAGACCCTACATATTTCTCCACCCCTCCCCACTAGGAGCATGCCATATAGTCTAATCTGGGTTAGAAACCAAAAATCAAGCTAGATAGGCAAGTACGTGTTACATGCCACACATCAAACACCAAACCGCAATTCTAGAAGGTGGCCACTCAAAACCATGCGAAATGTCCACTGTAGATGGGCACACGGTGCCCCACAACACTTTTACCACGACATTATACAGAGAGCTTTACGGGTATCATAACTAACCACTGCTGCACACAGTTTCAATCCGCATGGAGAAAGACACCAGCAAGAACTTTCAGCTTCAGAAGTTAAAACCAAGAGAGCAAGAATGAAAGTGTTAGAGGGGATCCCTGCTCTCCAGGATTCCAGAGCCCAAGCCCAGGAGGACATTTCTGTGGAATGGAGTACAGGAGAAGATGCCATCCAAAACCTCCTGCACAGATAGACAAGCACCAAGAGGAAGTGGCACGATGACAGACACAGGCAGAACTAGGTGAGGTTTGCAACGTTATTAACGGCTTTGGAGACGTGGACAGACAAAAGTTCAGAGATGTGCTGGTCTGCCCAAGACCAGCTGGAGATGAGCAAACACTGGCCTATAAGCACGATAGCCACGCTGCTGTGCTATTAACCCCTGCTAATGAGCTCTGTGGGAAGGCATAAGTAAAGTATGCATGAGTTCCCTGCTCTGGGTAGACAGGTCTTCAGAATGAAGAAAATCTGACCTGAAGATACATCAAAATTAAAAGAATCAAAATTGGATCTAAGATCACCTCACTGTGGCAACATATTCTCTCAGCCCTACGGCAATGCCTTTACCACACTTTTTTACATTACAACCATAGTGTTGGTCAAAATGAAAATATAACATGAATCTTACCTGATTTTGTCCCATGCCGTGACATGGGTACAGTATGATCCTGTGTCCAGTTACTTGATGTTCATTTGTAGGGTTATAATCAAAACAGAAGTTTGCCATTCCTCTATTCTTCAGCTAATCAAAACAAAAGAATATTTTAAAGTATTAATCTAAAGTAAGGAAGATATGCTGCAGTCACTTTACACCCATCCTGCTGGGCTGTGAGGTTTATATCCCAGAGCTGGTGCAAATTAACTGGAATAGATCAAATGGATCCAATGGCAACAGCTCTCTGACTAATGTGAAATAAAACTGTTGGGACTAGTCTTGACTTCGGGCATTGAAGCAGCCAGACACGATGGCTTCCCCTAGGAACAACACTGTGTTCCAGTGTATTTGCAAATGAAGTAGGTAGGAACTATGAAAAGCCGTATTAAAACCCAACAAACCAGCAACTCATGCAGAACAAAAGAGTCTGCCATATCTTCCCCCACCACCACCCCCCCAGGATCTACTTGTTCAATTTTCTTGTGAAAAGATGACTACATACTTTTCTCAGTTTGTCAAATGGGAGACAGTAGGATTTGTTCTTGAAAGGACTCCAGTACCCTCTTGAGGTTGAACAAGCAGACAAATTTTAAGACCAGAAAGCATGAAAGTGGATAAGATACATCTTTGGAAAGAGACACTAAGTGTGATATTAGCCATTCTTTACCAGTGTTGCTGATCTCTGACACAATAGTGCATAACTTTTAGATTAAATTTTAAAGTATTAAGTTACCTGATTTTAAAAACATCAGGCTAATTAACAAGGATTTGCATTTAAGTATTCAGGAGGCAAAAGTAACAAAATAAGGTAAACAATGCCATAACAATTACTGACTCCAAGTATTAGCCACTTAACCAAATTTAAAATTACACAGAGCAAAACAGGTTCTGTAAACATAGGTTCAAGCTGAATGCCTCCGTTACTGAGTGTAATTATATCACAGACAAAAAGAATAAGCAGAGTAAATCTCAGAAGATTACTTCAGCAAGGTGTAATTTCGCCGCTCTTCCCTAGTCGTGATAATTGCATGCTCAGTTTTTAATGTGGAGAATGAATGGACACGAAGGGATTGCAGAAGGCTAAAACCAAACAAACAAGACAAACCCCGCAGGACCCAGACCCACCAACAGAGCAAACCACACAAGTTGGAAAATTAAATACTCGTGTTCAACATATATTTTGCTTTCCCAACTTCTACTTTTATTGCTACCCGATGTTTTCTTTCCACTGCTTCGTGCCCACTCCCACTGAAAGACAGCCAAGCTCTCGGCACTCTGCATGCCTGGGCTGCCGGCCCAAGGCAACAGCAATACACTGGGAGGCTGGGAAGGACCATGGAGCTGCCACGGCTCGGGGCCCCTTGCAGGTCTGCTGGGGCCGTGAGGCTCTCCTGTGGGAGCCAAATGTACGAACGGAGGACTGAAGCCCTACCCTTAGAGATTTTGCCTCGTAATTCCTCTCTGAACATGCTTCCACTATGCATTCAGTGTAATTTGTCAGTACGGGATAAACTAACATCTCAATTTGGTGTATAAAATTCATCCTTAGTTTTAGCTCCCAAGTTCACCAGAAGTGAAAGATATGGTACCCTGGGTACCCTTTCTACAGAAAGCACTGCTTAGTTTGATGGGAACACGCTAGAACACTGCACCCCTACTTGAGCTGTCAAAAGAAGACATTTTGTTTACCTTCATAACACGAGGCAGGAATTAAATTTACAAAAAACAGGAAAGAAAAGCATCTTTTACAGATGATTTTTAACACTACCATGGAACTACATAAACCAAACAATAAGCTTCTCATGTTTCTCCCTTCTACACCAAGAAATGTCAACTTAAAGTCATAACCGCTTAAAAAATGGTAATTCTATCTCTAAAAACATATATCGGTTTCGGTTGTTGTCAGCAGCTGTCCTCAGGATCAGAGGGTCTCTTATTAGTATGTTTAATAACATATGACTTTGCCTCACTGTCTACTGGCTCCAAGGGACGATAAACGCAGCGAAGCCCTTATCCGTGGTGCCCTTCCAGACAGCCCAACACCTTCGCTACTGCTCCGAGCATGTGTTCTTTGCTGTCAGCCCCCGGCACGTGCTCCACTATGTGGCCTGGAATTTTAAATAACCTATTTCAAAATGCCATGCACCACCAGAACTACGGTAACTCTCCTACGCATGTTACTCGATGCCTAAATACAGGCAAGAAAGCAAAAGCTGTGTAAAAGATTACTAATTTAAGCTTCATTTCAGATGGTTTAAAACTGAGCCTGTACTCCCAGGATGCTACCACGTATGTTCTCTCATTTTTCTCTTTCATGCATAAAAGCCTATGATATGTGCAGACATATTCCTAAACATACACGGTCCATATTCCAACCTGGTTCTTTTAGTTTGTTTTATCAGACATTGGTAGACATTCTTTATACCCACGCTTCATCAGGAAGCCTAAAAGATATTCAAGACTTAATTCGTGGGAATAGTGCATACTAAGCTGTTAAATGACCTGATCGGAAATGACAAAGATTTGAAAATAATCAGATTTGAAAATCCGATCACAGCACCATTTGGGGGGGGGGGGGGGGGGGAATCCGCCCTCTGTTCCAAGGCAGAAAAAAGTATGAGAGAATTTGTGAAAGTAGTATTTTTTCTTGTTAAATGAGAATACACAGTTTAAGTTCCTTTTACATGCAACAGCTCTATCAAAACAGTAATCATCCATTCATTTCTGAAGCAATCTTTGTTCCCATATCCACCATAAATAAGTCATGCAATAAGAACAAAATTTTCTCCATGACTTACCTCATTCTTTTGCAGAATGCTGCATTAGAGAAACAGAAGCAAGAAACAATGTTGATCACCTTGCCATTAAAAGACATAGTTCAGTTTTAAAAGGTTCTGCCCATGCAGTATTAACTGGCTGGGTCTTTCTACAACGTTTGCCTCCTGCTGAAACGTTGCAGGTGTACTCTACAATGCCATTTAGTTACCGCTTGGTTTGGAGACTGGGACAAGCAATAAACACCAACTACTGAGATATTCACCTCAGACCTTTATCCCTTACTGCTTGGAGAAATCTAAATCTGTTGTTTCCTAACATCTGGACACTTGCATATAACAACACAATACAGATGGCATTCTGTAAATAATTCTTAGTTTGGGGTTTTTTTAAAGACAAAATCCTAAGCAAAGCATCAACAACAGATTTTTGACATTAAAACTTCATTACATTAGTTGATAAACGCAGCCAGTGGAGCACAGCCAACCTTTCTCTTCATCCACAAAATAGATCAGAATCCTCTTTATTCCGCCACAGTGGCATTGGTGCTTATGTATTAGTGGTATGGGCAGATGATACGGTGGGACACAGTTAAGACGTGAATTTGTAGCAAGCCAACAGCTTCATGGTACTGACCAGGCGTAAGCTTTTACCTCAAAGATAATCCAAGAAGTCACAGGGAATGATTTTACTGAGTGTATGCCATTTTCAAATCACCCTTTTGGAAAAAAACTTGTGAATATCCTCAGATTTCTGTTAACTTCTTAAGCATGATGCTGAAATGGGTATACAACGTTGATGACTAAGATCCTTTGAAGGAATCGATGATGAGACACTGCTGCTGGACTCCAGCTGCTCACCCCAGCAAGTCCAGATCGCTCTGGGAGGCTCAAGGACATACAAGCACATGTCTCAAGTGATGGTGTGTTCACTTGAGATTAATATCAAGCACTTGAATTTCTCCCACTTCCTTTAAAAAAGTCTGTCTCAAGCTATCAGAGGCTGTACAACCAACGGAGTGGTGCATATTTTCCTGTGACAGGCATCGGATCTCCAGGTCTAGCCAGCCATAATCTTGGGTACCAATTCAGTCTCAAGTGGCAGCTCTACAAACTGTATTATAATGCACTTTCAGAGGTATACCCTAGAGGAGGCTGTTCTGGAGCCTGATACCTCTGAGAACTTGTAACACCAGATATGCAATAGTCTCTTTAATTACATAACTTAAGCCACATAGCTAACATCTCTTCTTCTGTAAGCCTGTCCATATATATAATGTGTTATTTAGATAATTTTCAAAATGTTGTCTTTCATGTCACAGCAAAACAAAATTATTCATAGTTTTAAAGGCTTAAAATCTTTCTTCCTGATCTTTTTTTTTTGTTAAGGTTATAATCTGGTCTAAATTAAAAGAAAATTATGACTAAGAGTTTGGAAATTCATTGAAGAAGAAATGGTCTTGGGGGAAAATGTGGAAGGAAGCTGCCAATAGAAAAATTCAAGTTTTTGATCTCCCAACCGATTCAGTCCGTCGCAGATGCCTTTAAGGATAGGTGGTGAGAAGAGCCATCAGCTAGATAGTCACAATAGACATCTATCAACTTAGTTGCTTCACATTCAGCTGGAAGAAAGATCAGCTAGAAACTGTTTGAGAAGAACAAAGAAAAACTTCTCAAATCAGAACATAATACGGTCTCACTGCCAAGTGATCAAACTTAAAGAAAAGCAGAGATAAAATCCTGATTTTTGTGTCAACACTGTCTTTTAAAAGCAATCTGGATTCCAAGTTCAAAGCCAAATTCACTGGCTGACATAATCTTTACCTTCAGATATGCATCCTGAATGCCAGCAATACTTAGTATACCTTAGAGGGGAGAGGAACCCTGACTATTCCCTTGCTTTGCAGTCGTGCGTTTCCACAGTCACCAATAACATGAAAAGATCACAGAGCTGCCCAGTTTCTCTGTCTTGACCTAGCTGCACAATGCAGCAATGTCACAGTACTAATATTAAAGGCTCAAAGTTCTTCCCAGAGGTGCCCATGCCATCCCTTCCCAGGGCAGCAAAGATTTTTAAGCAGACCTAGTCTGGGCTATCTAGGCGGGCAATCTCCACAGACCTGGGGTTCAAGCCTTTTTAAAATTTCACACCAGCTGAAGCACAAGTACAGTATACACTTTGCCGGTAAGCACACGCTCAAGGATGGCCAAATCGGATGCTATGCCAGAAAGAGAGAGACATCGGTGCTCTACACAAGAACCTAAAAGGGATTATCAGCCTTTCCAGAAATGTTGACATCTTATTATTTTAACCCACTAAGTGCCTACCAGCTTCACTCCCTTCCGTCCCCCAAATAAATTATTAAAGTCAAAAGGTTTAGTTCATGTCCCACACAAAGTTCCAAAGCTGCACGGAGCCCAAGGACAAATTAAGAAGGTATTTCCCTCATTTCTAGGCCTCAGGCAGTTTATAAGAATGCAATCATAGCTCAGGTAAAAATATTCAAAATTCAGTATGTTTAAATAAAGTTTTACGCAGCTAAATTTTTAGACAACCAAGCTTAGTATAGATATTTTTATCCACGTATCAAGAGAAAAAAATGCAGCACAAGTGTCTGTTTGTCAGTGCATGGCATTGAATGCTGCTCAGTAATTCTTGCATTTATTTCAGCAACATATGGCTGACCTATGGGTAATCTTAGAAAGATTTTTCAACTTCAGTGTAAAAAATTTAAAGGGAGGGAGAAATCTCCATATCCCTCTGAAATCTCTTTGAACAGTTAAATAACCTTACACTAAGCCAAGCTCTTGACAAAGCCAACACACTTAGACACAGCATTTTTGTGAACCAGAAAAGCACTACATGGCTAAGGCAGGAGTAAAGAACACAATCAACGATTCATTGAAGTTAGCAGATGGGACTCAATATCCACAAATCAGCTGAATCAGTAGGTGTCATTTTTGCACTGTCACTGCCTTAGAGTATAACTGTACTTTAATCACATTTTAAATTCTTCCTGCCAAAAAAACCCGTGTATTCTTATTATGCTCACAACTAGATGACAGCATTTAAGAATTGTTTTTAGAGAAATATATAGAGCACGCTTAAATTATGCTGTAGATACCTCAAGCAGCTCTGAACAAGAATTATTATTTCTAGGTATTGTCAACACCTTTCCTGAGGATCACACGTGCAGTTAAATCATGAAAGAAACTGCACAAATCCCTTCTTCTCCCGAGGAGGTTGAAGTGCTATCACTGCCACCAGTCTAGGCTTTGTTTTGGAGGGTGAAAGAGGGAGGCAGAGGGGAGGATAAGGTTACTGAAATGCGCCTGGAAGGTAAGTCTTGTAATATCTTATTGCTTCAACTGTCTCTGACCTTGTCAGTTAGCAAACCACACACAAAACAACAAAAAAAACCAAACCAATGCTGTACCGGGGTCTGTTCAAGGTACCGGATAATGGCGGATATTACCTTTCATGCCAATGATCACAGAGAGATATGAACTCAAGTGCAAGCTCCAAGATGAATGGAGGAGGGTGGCTCCTCCCTGCGAGACTCCCGAGGGCTTGGCTGCCAAGTGATGCGCTCCCTCCCTACGGGAGCTCCCACAGCTGCCCGTGGGAAATACAGCTCCCTACGGGAAACCGCAGCGTTTCCACACCAGGATCTTTTTCGTCAAGCTATTAGGGAAGATGGTGGGGAAACTCGGTTCCTGTATGTCTTGTACGCCCACAGTGACCAGGTTTTTTCCCCACACCGAAGGAGATCCAGCAGAGACTGAGGAACCGAAGCGCAGATGGCAGCAAAACCAGACTGTTGTGATACGGGCTGGATGCGATGCAGCAGTGTGGGAATGCAGCTTAGCTGGATGTGCAGAGTGATCGAGTTACCAGCAGAAGTACTTCTAAGGCAATGTGGCATTGGTAATCAGGAAGGTATTTTATACATCTTTGCTGGGCAGATAGGTGCAGTCTTGTCTCCCTAATAAGACGCGCAGCAGATATCTGCTGATTTTTCAGAGGAAGCAGGTATTTGCTGCATCATCTCTGCCTTCCTCCCTTCCAAATGAGATTACAGTAATGTGATATACATGGAGCTATAGTTTGTATTTATTTGTAAGCTGCAAATAGCATAGAAAGCTGTTGACTCTTAAAAAAACAGGAGAAGAGGATTCTGATAATGAACCAATGAAAATTGCTTGTGAACCTGTGCTGGTCTAAAGTGACCTCCAGATTAAAAATTAACATGTTGGTTTTGACACACAAAGGATCCCGTATGATCTGGGAGCACATAGCACCAGCTCTCTTTCCCATCATCAGAGCATCATAGTTTTCATCAGATAAAATGTGCAAATACATGTTTCAAAGCACACTCTTTCTATTTTCACGTTGACAACTAAAAACTAAAACACTTCAGTGTTCTCTTTTTTTTTTTGCTATTCAACATTTCAAGAAATAAAAAACGTTGTCCTTTGCTGCCTTTAACACTCCCAAGATGTCACTTGGAAGGTGTAATTCATGGCAACATTACCTGTTCCCTTACCCTCTCACAGAACTCCTTCATAAACAGCATCCCCTAGAACAAAGATTCTGACAGAAAACACATTTTAAAGCCTACCAATTCTAACTGAATTCTACCAAAATCCCAAACTGATTTTGGCATAAAAATACCTTCATACTGAGTTAGTAGGAAAGCTCAGAGAACCGCGAGGAGGTCCCTTCTCAGCAGTCACGTACCATTCCAAAGAAGCCTGGTCTGTCCTCGGGTACATGAAGCTCTGGGTAGACGTTCTCCAAGAACCATTTGAAGTCCTTACATTTCAGCTTTTCTCGAAGGAGTCTCCTTTCTGTCACATCTCCGTATGGTTCCTGAAAGAAAAAAAAAGATTAAAAAAAAAACAACCAGAACAGACGCTCTCTTTTAAATTATCTGTATACATTATTAGGAACCGTATGCTAAAGTGACGAGTAGAACTTTTAGGCAGGAAAAACCCCCATGTTTGGGTGCTGGATTTGATTTCATTATCCTTACATTTGTTAAATGTTGACAAAAAAGAATTGGAACGGTGCATGTAAAACTTTAAAATATTCTAGAAGACAGTTTATCTGAGAAAACTCCCCAAATCCGCAAGTAAGTAAGTCCTTGAATACAGATTGCTGGGAACTGAGAAGGCGTATTGGAAAATAAAACTTCCTTTAGCCAGATAATTGAAAGTCTCAAGTTAATGAATCTTGAGAATTTTAAATTATTCTACCATTATGTTCATTTGCAAATTACCTGTACAGACAGTTTTACACTCAACTGATGAATTTGTAAAATCTGCTAATGTTTTCTTTGAACTTCATAGTTTTGGGGTGTGGGGAGTATGAAATCTTAAACCTCCAGAGAAAAGCTTTCATTGCAGACTTTTCCCTGTCTATAGATTGGAGCAGAGATCACATCTTTTCATGTCTGTCTTCAAAAAACCATCTTTATATCGACTAGGGACTTCAGACAGTCAGGCACAAGATACCATTTGCAGCCCCCAGATTTTTACAGGTAACTTGACACACTCTTTCATCAAACCACAAATATATTTGCATTTCTCAAAGCTGTGGAACTATCACTGAAAACACAAAGCAGATGTAAAACAGAGGCAGAGATGCCCGCTTGAATAACAAACAGCATCACATATTAGCTCTGAGGTCTGAACATTAATCTTGAAGCGAAACTTTACGGAACCAAATTCTGCAGCCATACCATCAATCATTTTCCCATTATGCTACGGAACTGAATATTTGGGTTAGATAGATAAAGTAAAGGGGCCTGAAGTCAACCGCTGCAACAAGTGGTGCACAGAGCGTTACAGAAACCAGAGTGCATTGGCGGCAGCTTTGATACATGCGAAAAACCACACGAGCCTCAGCTTACGCCCACCGTGTTACAATACACCAATATGCAAAGCTTCCAATACTAACACATAAATATCTTTTAAAGTTAAAGTTCTGTCATCGCAGACATCAGCTGCCCAGAACTTTACAAGAAAAACTGTCAGCATTTATTGCTGTTGTCTCTTGGTGTATGACAAGCAGAATCAGCCTGGCATTGCCTGTGAGCTCCTGTCTTTGGATACACAAAACCCGTATTCCTCTCAAAGTCAGACTCTAATAATAAAACCTAAATGGCTTTTATGATGTTAAAGTAAAACAATTATTACAAATGCATGGACTATAACAATCTAATTACCCAGTTTAATCTAAAGGCACGCGAGGTGGAAGCTAACCAAATTCAGCTTCCCCAGTCTCCTCCAGCATATCTTTTAAAAGCTTAAATGATTTCAAAGGCATTTTTTCCCCTGGCACGTCCGTTGGGGAAGGCCACTCAAACACGTGGGGAGCTCCCTGTCCCCCTGCCTGGTCCCGAAGCTCTGGTCCGGCGTAGCCAGAGGTGGGTGCCCAGCAGCCCACCGCAGGGACGTGCTCCCCGTGCACAAAACCAGAAAGCCGGCACTTGGGAAAGCTTTCCACGCAAAAAGAAGTGCCCGGGAAGATTAAGCACCTCCAGAAACAAGCAACAGCAGAGAATTATTTCTTCTAGGCCTGAATTTTGGACTTTGTGCCAGAGGTTCATCTGAGTCATTTCTAGACATTGTGAGGATATTTCAGTGTTATTGTCTTCCAGCCTGCAGGCCCCTCACAATAAATATATCCAAGCTATGAATTTGCACTCTGCTTTACTGTTTTGACCCACTCAATTTTCACAGTATTTATCTCCTGAAAAATTCTGCAAACAAACGAGCTTGTATTTTCTTCCTCACGGAAAATAAAAATATTAACTTTTTTTTTTTTGAAAAACAGTACTGAAACTTCAAATATTTTATTAGGAATATTTTCATCCGAGTTCCTAGGACTGATTTTAATTAATTTAATCTTTGCAATATTGATTTTTTTTTTTTTTAATCAAATGTTGTACAGCAGTAAATCAAACAGAAAAATCCATTTTGTCTTACACCAGTCCAAAGTTTTACAAGACAGGTAATTTTGCTAAAGATTATTACCGTGCTGTTCACTTAAAGATCTACTGTCCATTGAAACTTGTTGATTAGCATTCGATAATCGTGTGTCTGTTCTGTAATTCTTTATTGATAGAATCCTGTATCAGTAGTTTCACAGAAGTGCATATTTTAGGCTAAACAGCTCCCCCTTACTTGGGTCACCTTGCTTAACTTCATTCTTTCATTTATTCATTCCTTCGTTTAATATTGACAGAGATTTGGCCACCTCCTAGTCTTATGGAATTTCTGATTTTTTCCAAGGAATTAAAAATTAACTATATATACACTTATTCTTTGTTTGGAAAAAGTTTCAGAAGAAATAAGAAATAAACATAAAAGCACTTCATGTTAAATATTAGCTAAATTAATAGTTATTTCATTGAAGACAAATTGTAGTGAAATTCCAAGAACAATGGACTTGAACTCACCAGGCGAGCGTGTGGGTTTCGGTGGTAATAAAGTTCTTTATATTCATCCATCCACACTTCAGCTGCACGCACACTGTTTGCCAAAGCTTTGGATCGTGAGTACGGAGCTTGTTTGGGGAAAACGTGACCTACATGGGAGCAAGGGTGGATCTCGAGACTTCCTCCACACTGCCATATCTGAGCAAAGAATTGACATTGTGCATCATTAATTTGAATCTTTGTAAGCAGAAGGATACAGTAACAATAAGCCTTTGTAAGGATAACACCTTCTCAAGAATATCACAGCATACTACTATAAGCAACTTATACAATAATTTTGTGTCTCATTTGATGAATAAGCTGGATAAAATTACATCCTTTTGAACTCAGAGCAAATCACTGGGAGTAACAAGGAGATAACCCCATCTCTGGTTTTCTCTCGTGTGCAATTATCCCTTTCCTAGCTTTACTTTCTCTGAAGGCACGATAAGAAATGGTCCACAATATTTCCACAGGTCTAACTGTGGTCTACAATTCAAGTTATACAGGCATTATTAAAAAAGAAAAAAACGAGAGAAAGAAAAAAAGAGGCATGTTTCTTTTCCAAATTAACCATGCTAATAGCCACCTCAGAATGAAACCAATGACCGATAACTGATTTCTTACCAGAAATCTTTGCCTATATACTACTGGAAAGCTGACTTGACAAAACAGGTCAGCTTGTCATATCATTGGAGAGTGGTAAGTTGCATTCCCACTTCTATATTCACCATGTCAGAGAGAGGCATGGGTGCCTGGTCGTAAAATAAAACTAACTTTTTTCATTGGAAAGCTGGGAAAGGAACCCCAGACCCAACACATGAAAAGAAAAAGCAAAGTAATTCTGTAACTAACTCATGGTGGTGCAACCAACAGCAGTGAAACAACCTCCCCTGTCTAAAGCAATATTCCTACTTGCTGTCAAGGAAAGTACTTGAACCTGACCGTGGAACTGGCAGAACTCGCTCTGCCCTTGTGCTCATCCTCATGCCTCTGGCTCCCCAGGTCAGGAGATGTACAGCCCTCGAGATAGAGCCCATAAATGACAACCGAGTGAATAAGTTAGCCTCAGCACACTCTGCAAATTTTTGTAACGATACTCTTCTCCTTTGAAAACCATGGACTTCTGGCAGTTTATCTACACAGCCACTTTCCCATCATCCATTCTGATCTCAAGTTTGATGTAATGAAAGCACGGCTATGTATTTCCTAATTAATATTGTGTGACCGCAATGTGGCAGACACCATTTCTGAAGGGTGCCTGAAACAAGGTTTCTGAAATTTAGTCAGATGGCAGGAAATGTAGGACACATTGCTGCACTTGAACAAACTTAAGGCTATCACCAATGGCTCCGACAGACTTTCTGTAGAAGATTTTTGAGAACTGCCACTCCAGCAAGCTAATCCTCCTCGTGTATTCAACGATGCATAGGTGGCAGCTCATCCTTCCTTTGTAAATGGAGGACAAAGGAAATTAGCTGGGATATGTTTAAAGGGTAGAGGTTTGCTCCCTGGCAACCTTCTTGTATAACACATACTTATTTAATGACATGTTATTCAAATGAACACAGCAGGAGTGAAAGCTATGAGGTAGCAAATAAAACTTCTGTACCTAACAATGACAAAAGATCAGTGACGGGACTTTTCCCACCCTCTCCCTGGGACTTTTAGGGATCTAGAAAGTCAATACAGATGAAGGCTTTCAGCATACACAAGACAGATGCTGTCTTCAGACTGCTAATTTTTTTTTTTTTTAAAGTTACTTAAGAGTTCTCTCAAATTTCTTAATTTAGAAATCAGTGAATGCTGTCTCTATTGCTTTGGTTTTGGATAATGGCATCAGACCTTTACGCGTGGCACAATACTGTGCTTAATAACAAAACGGTAGGCACTCTAATACATATGTTTACTTTTAAAACAGACAGTTTCCTTAAAGGTCTAGGTAATTAATTATGCAACTACAGGGAACACTGGATAATCTTTACTTCCTGGATTTAAAATTTAAATTTCTTGCTTTTTGCGTAAGGTTTCTCTCTTCTTTTTTGTTGCTTTTCAGGGAAGCAGTATATTTGTCATTTGAACAGAAAGATTATTAAAGAAATTATACAAGAAATCTAGAATTCTGTACTGATCTTTTAAACAATTTGCGTGTTTTTGCTTGTAAATTACACTACTGCTATTTTGAAAGTTGCTATGAAAACAGCTATCCACTTTCACTTTAAGATCTCCCTTTTTGAGATTTGTTTCAAAACAACAGCTTTCTTAAATTAATATTTCTAGATTCAAGATTACTTTTTTAAAGTTGAAATTTATCACGCAAGATTCATCAGCAAATATTAAGCACCATTAAATTTATTAAAGTTTAACAATTTCCATATTCATTATATTCCATATCAGCATTTTTTTATTGATAATTACTGTTTTGATGAGTCTGGTTTTAAACAAGATACAAGGAACGGACCACGAAGACTACTGAAGTAAAAATGTACAGTTAAGAAGGAAGCACATTCTTCTACTCTTCCATGATAAAGTCTGACTTAAATGGAGTAAACCAGACTGACCATACCTCTGTTAAACTGCTGACAGAAAGTGAATTCCACAACAGCTGAATTTTAAAATCCTGAATTTCTTTAAAAAATAACCGCAGGTTGCTAAGCAGTGCTCATTAAATTCTGCTTCTTTCATTAAAACAGTTCAAAAGTTCTCATCTTCCTATTACAAAAAAAAAAAAAATTGAATGTATTTCAGCTAAACAATTCCTCAAAAGGTTTATTTATTTTTATTTTAATGGAAAACATTTCGACCTCTACATAAAATCAGGTAGAAATGAACAGCCATAAAATAAAGCAAGGAATTCAATAGAGAGACTAAAGTTGATTACTAAATGCTAAATAAGTGACGCTGGAAAAGATTCTCCCCTAAAAGTATTTCAACCTTCTGTAACAGAGAAGCACATTAAGTTTCATGTATATTTTGCATGCTCACGTGCATGAAAATATGTTTCTTTACTAGGTCTGGCTACCTCGCAGCTCTCATTATAAAAGCATACTTTTTTCCTTCACCACAGAAAGAAAACAAGGTGACATTCCTCTTTACTTTCACTTTCATCTTGATGCATGCACACTATCGATATTTTTTCTTTTCTTTTCAGAGACAGATGGTGGCATTATGAAAAGCTACAGTAAATGTTCAGATCTCGCCTTGCGATCCCCATCCCTGCCAGGGTCTCCGGACAACTGACCTAATGCTGGGTCAATGAACGCTAAATAAGAAAAGCTCTATAAGCTCTACCACCTCCATTCCAACATTTTAGGACTCTCTGGAAGAATGAAAAAATAATATTTAAAAAAAAAAAAAAAAAAAGGCTGCTGAATGAGGCCAAACTGTGCAAAACACTCTGTTCCTGCCCCTGGTCTGCTGCAATTTTGCTTGCAGCTGAGCCCCCTGGCGTGGTGTTCATGCGTGACCTGCTGGGAGCTGGGTGGGCAGAGGGGCCCCCCCAGCCCCATGAACCCATCCTGCAAGACAGATTTCCAGACATAAAGAAACATTACAAAAAGATCAGAAAAGAGAAGACCCCAGGCGACTGGAGGTGTATCATCTAGGCTCATGGACAATGAAATTTCCAACAGAAGAAAGGACTTATCAGTAAATAATTTTGTCTTTTTGCACACGCGTGGGTTTCTCTCACGCCGTGATGGTGGGTTGAAGGACAGACCACAGGCACATCAAGTGTTGGTCCCCAGAAACAAACTTACATTGCAGTGTCACTAGCAGGAATGGGGGGAAAAGCTGCAACCAGGTTCTCCTCGCTCCATGTACAGGAAAGGGGAAGATGAAAGAGCATGTTTTGCATCCCTCAAAGAGGAGTTTCAATGCCCATTATGCCCATGAAGTGAAATTTTATCCAGCCAAATAGCATTAAGCAATTCGAAATCAAGGCACATTGACTCGATCTTGCATTCAGCATGCAGCCTCCATCTCTCTTAGTCATCACGCTTTTAGCTGAAGCTTTGTCCTTGTTGCACCTCTCAAAACCACAGAGAATTTTTTCAGTTTAGAATAATCGAAGTATGAGAAAGAGAAGGCTTGAGGACAGGTCCTTTCATGTCATCAGGAGAGGGTGGTGTTTTCAGAGACAAGAACAATGAATTAATTTACAATGTTTTTCAGTTACCCTGCTCCTAATTTTCAGGTCTGGCAGGCCTAAACCACAGAGACAACAGAATTAACACTGATTTATCCCTCTTGACCTTCTTCGGCACCATGGGCAGCCAGAACACTGCAGTTAAGCAACATCATAGCACTCTGCCCTCTTCCACAAAAACCCTCACCACAGGAAGCATGAGTACAGGGGCTTGAAATCAAATCGAGGAGAGCACATCACGCGCAATTTGGATCCAAATGCCCAGATCCTCCTGGCGATCTGCACTAGCAAAATTAACACGCCCAGGCACATCCGCTGGCCGTTGCACGGTCTGTCCTGCAGAACTCCCCCAGGAGAGAGCCTCTCCATCCACCTGCAGCGAGCCCCATGCCGGAGCTCCCACTCTGCCTCCTCCTTGAAGCACCCCTCTTACCCCCCACCCCAAACCACGTCCCCTCTCTCGGCCTGGTGCACGACAGGCTGCAGGACTGCCCTGAGCCCCCGGACTTCCACACCAGAACCAGTAACATCGAAAATGAGACTTGGTGCCAGATGTCAATGGCAATGATAGCTTGGGGCTAAAGCAGCAGCCAGTGCAGGGCACTTCTTGTGTTGTACAGGGCAGCCGTCAGGCTTGTCCTGTCTTGCAAGACTCGGTCTCCCAAAAAGCGAGACACGACGAGCAGAAAGCCAAGAACTGCATGCAGAGAGGGCCGTCTGCCAGGCTTTCTACAAGGAGCTGTAGGAAGCTCCCGCAATCCCATCGCAGAGGAGAAAACTGCTGGCTGCCATCTGGGGCGGTACTACCCCCAACTCCTACTAGTGAGGGGGCAACCATTTTGGTGCCACCAAATCTGTGGCAGCCAGGGCCACAAAAGACCGCAGACATTTTGACAAGGTGAAACAGATCCTGTCAAGTCGAGTTCTGTCAACTGTGGCTGTTGTTTCCAAGCTTCTGCTTTGAGACCAGTGCCAATTTCTGCTAAGAGGCAGAACATATAGTACTTTCAAAAGCAGCACCCTCTCCACCTCACGGGTGCTCGGTCTGGTTGCACGTACACTAGCAGACACAAACAGGTACCTGCAAGAGCCAGTCTTGCTCAAGAGATGCATGTACCCAACATGCTTGCTACTGTTACGCCACATTTGTGGGAGGTAATGTCATGCTCCCTGATGTAGCTCACTGCTAAACTGACAGTCTCCTGTCTCTGCTAATTTGCCTGCTGCAGTAGTGTCACAGCTGAGAAAGTAAGAGACACAGCAAGCCTCAGGTATGGCAAGCATCTGTACCCAAAAATGCACGACTCCCTCATTGTCATCACCCCTTCCAATCCCTCAGTAAGCAAGAAAAACAATTTTCCCTTGCCAGAGTTAGCTGGGGATGGCATCCACCACCAGGCTGCTTTCCAGCTTAACCTACTTTGGGTTGTGACAGATGATGAGCACGATCATTTCTTTGGGCCCCCAAGTACAAACCCAATCTATTGCTACTTGTGGCTCCCTGAGCAGCCTCTCAAAAGGAGGCATAAAAATAATTCCATGAAGAGCCATTTCATAACTCCTGACCCCATGACTAAGCAATTATCCCACAGAGAAGAAACCCCTTCCAGAGGAAAGAGGGGACCCACTGCAACATACACATCAACGTGGGCTACACCAGAACTGGAGAGAGCTGGGAGACTCCTGCTTCCGAAGCTCACAGAGCGGATGGAGGTGGGTAAGCTGTTTTGAGCTTCAGGTGGACGTCTGCTAATTTACTGACCAAGACAAGCAGGCTGTGTGTCTGGACTTCCACACCAGAAACTTTTCCCTATGTGAGAAAGAAGGTGGTCATGAATTCAGATCAAACAGCGATTCCAGCTGAGAAATCCCCCTTCCGAGAGAAACCATGTCACCTCTACGTCTGTGCTTATTATCCTCCCTAATCCTTTTCCTTCCTTATTTTTGTGCCCTCTTTGCTAGGATTTCTGCACTACAGGCAGCAAGTGAGACAGTCTGCTGATGCCTCCTTTCTCATGAAAGTGGTTTTGCAACATTAAAGTACTATTTATCCCTGCTGTAGCCTGGCAAAAAACAAACCAAAACCATCAACTCTTCCGTCCCACAATCCAGTGACACACAGAAACGCAAATATGACCACAAAACATAACTGATGATGAGCAGAAAACACAAGGGAAATCCAGGATACTGAGTGGTGAACTCCCTGCAAGCCAAAAACATCTCTGCAGTGTACCTCTTATACCACCACTGGGTTGCTTCAGCAAGCTAAGTGTGATATGGGGCAAACCACAGGCAGCCAGTGCTCAGTGGGAATCAGCAGCAGCACAGGTAACAGCAGAGTTGAGGACAACACTGTTTTACTTGTCAGTCTGGATTGGCTTGTATCTCCTCTCTCTTCCCCTGTCATAAATCCTTTTCATTCCAGCTATCTATCTGCCTCACACCTGAGCGCTGGTCCACCCTCCGGTGGGGCATAGCTCTACAGTTCCTGGAAGATTTTCCCCATTGCCTTTTACAACCTTTACACAAACTTTTCCTGAAGTGAAACAGGGTAAAGCCTTAAAGCAGTGCAGGGGTTGGCTTGTCCTGCCCCACTGGTAACCGCCACCAGCTGCCTCCTGCTCACTCCATCAACCACAGCGAGAACTCCGAGTCACATTAGAGAATTATAAATGTTTCTTTCCAATGATCCTCTTCAAGCCACAGAATGTAAACTTCATCCACTAGTAAGTATCACACCACTACTTACACTTTATACTGGCATTCAAAACAAAGACGTGTTTTTAAAAATTGTTTTAAAATGGCTATTGGGAAGGAAAATAAAGTTATCATGAAGTATGAGAACAGAGATTCAGATAGACATCTGCCAAAATATTCTCTTCTTAACACTTGCTTAGTTGCTTACATTACAGCTATCTTATTAAGTAAAAGGGTGTGAAGAAAGAAACTTGGTTTTAGTCTCAGACAAAAAACCTTTCAATTGAGCCACTTACCCTAAATGAGAATTCAAGGTTTTCTCCTCCCCAGACTTCCATTCCTGTGTCATATGAACCAAGATAATCAAAATACTTCTTGCTCACAGAAAACAATCCACCTGCCATGGTCGGAGACCTATAAAAGAGAATAGTAACTCTGAATTGAAGGAAAAGCAAAAGAAGTTAAATTTAAAACCCAATGCAATGGATAAAAAATACAGTATATTTTTATTTTCCATTTTCTCAGTCTTTTCTGGATACAATGTAACAGTCAGCCATTGATCGGTTATCATCAGGCCATTTAAGTTTAATTTTGTAGTAAAAAATGGTATCGGAAACAAGCTCCAGAATGTATTAAAATAAAAATAACAGTGAAATCAGAAAAGATAAACACTGTGTTAATACAAATTTTTGCAATCACAGTGCCTTTGTGAGTGACAATAAATGACTAGTCTCTTACCTCAAATAGTAGAACATAAACTTTTTTTGTTGCAGAATTATATTAGTCAGCTCTGAAATTCTAAGTGCAGTATCCTTAAGTAATAAGTAAACAAATATTTGTGCTTTAGTAATTAATAACAACATTGCTGATCCCATTAACATCAAGTGGAAAAACTCTCAGGCATCAATTGAGCAGAATTAAGTTAATATAGCCCCTAAAGAATTTTTTTTCTTTCTAAGAAGATCTGCCCATCTGTATTTTTTTTACTAAGTTTGGGAAAAAAGTCAGGGATCAAGACCGGATCATCGCAGACCAGACGGCCCGGAGTGACAGCACACTTAAGGGATGTACTTTCAGTAGGGCAGCGTGTGCACATATACATATTGTTCAATATTGTTCCCAATTATTTACAGTCTTAGAAAATGGCCCTCTTTAAAGCACCAAGTATATAATGCTGGTTGGAACTAAATTCACCTGACACTTTATGAATTTTACTAAATTGCCGTTGAGGTAAATATTAACAAAGGTAGAGCCATCAGTTACTCTTAATCTGTCAAAACAACTTTTACCAGCCATCTTTTTGAAGCAACACTCTCTTACACTGTCATATGCTGTTTCAAAGAATAGAATGAGATGAGGTGAGACAGAAGGAAAAAAAAAAACCCCAAACTCCATGACCAGTCAAGCTCTTCTGTCTCACTCCAGACCTTGTCTTTCCAAACACAGCTGTCAGTGGCACCACTCTCCGCACTGCTGCTTTCTCCAGACACTTGCCAAGCTCACAGTCCTCGGGCTACCATGAAGCTTTATCCCTCATCGTTTTCCCCTTGGCATGCCAAAGACAATTTTTGTCGTGGAGAAGGAAAGCATCATATTTAAACTAAAGGCTTTAAAAACATTCACTCTATTTTGAAACTTTTTTTTATGGAGGATGTGGACTAATACATGCTGAGAAGGACTAAATTACTGCCTCACTTTTCCCATTTTAAAAAAAAAAAAGTTCTCTCAGTTGAGGATAAGTTCATTAATATTTGTGAAGTACTGGGTATTATTATCACGATAAGCAACCTAGAAAAGACTGAGAAAAATTAATCATTCTGTATTTGTTGTAGACCATAAGGTAACAGATTATAAATAAAAGCAAGGACTAACAAAATCGTGGTGTTAAAAATGCCAAATAGCTGCTTCATTTCCTACAATAAACTGCTGAAATACAGCAACTTCCAAGTTGAACGTAGCAGACCCTCAACCTTCAGGATTTTGCCTACAGTGTCCGTTTTCCAGATGCATTGTTGGTACTCTTACATCACCTCTCCTAAAAATAGAGCATGGAGTGACAATTAATACTCACTAACTGCAACTTGTCTTAAAATAAAACAAAACTAAAACCCACAAGGAAGATATCCACATGAGCTCCTGTGAGTCAGCCCTTCACAGAAACTACGGTGGGTAGAGCTGTATCATTTCATCCCAATAAAGAACTGGTTCACCTTTGAAAACAGCACAAGGAACTACCGCTACAGCACAGATAAAGTCTTCAAAACTACTTTTGCCTTCTTACTGGTTGATGATTTTTCTCCCTTTTTCATCGTTGACCACGATACATTTTTTTACAACGCAGATCTCTCTGCTTTGCACAGAGGACATCCTCCCATGTTAGTTACTCAGTTACAACCTTTCAGTGTGCTGGTAAGCATCTGCGGGAGTTTGCCTGCAGCAGTCAAGAGACTACTTGCTCAATAAGGATTCCATATGGAAGATTACACAGAATTTCAGCTTTTAGAGCAATATTTTTCCAGGAGCATGGTAAGCAGGAGCTATTTTGGAAAAAAGGGGAACGAAACAAAATATGTAATTTTTAGTAATATGCTCATTTCTCAAATATTTTTCAGCACCAGGCATTTCCAAGTGAAATCAAAACCACTTGTAACATTCACAGTTTCATAAGATGCATAAAAATTAACCTGATCACATCGGTCTTGGACTTCCTCCGTTTTTGTTCTCTTTCAGGGGTACTATGCCAAGTGAAGACCAGCCGCCAGTCAAATCCACCAATCTGTGGCTCACCAGCATTTCCCAAGTACTCGAATGTATTCCAGTCAATAACATCAATAACAGGGCAGACGACAGCTGATTCTTCTTCCGCAATCCTAATGTGTTTTTAAAAGGAAAGGGTGACTTCCGTTAGAAACTTCTCTCAAAAAACTAGAACTGTCAAGAACAGAGAATGCTTAGAGATACCAAACACAAAGTTTTGCACCTTTTCAATTCATGCTGCAATTAGATCTCCACCAGTGAAACACACATGAAGGAGGCCTCCAGAAACCCTGGCAACATAGGAGGTAAAAAGGAGAAACAAGATAGTACTGCGGAATGACATACCTATCAGCAAGGCTGATCTAAAGATAGTTAAGATCTTTATCATACTAAGAATACACCAGAGCTGACGACATTTCTTGCAGGTCTACTTCTGCAAGGAGATAAACCCTTCTTCCCATTTCTCAATACCGTACAGGGTTTTCTGGATTCCTTTCCAGACGCATTTGCCCTTACAAAATGCAGTGGGTTCCTTTGCCTTCACCTCAATTTCTCAAAAGGCCTCTCGGTACTAGGAGACATCAACTTCAAGAATGCAAGCTCAAGCTAAGGTCATTCTCCTAAATCACTCTTTAGCAATCTGCTCTACACTAGTCTTAAACATCTCCTGTTAGTTCAGTGAAACAAAATGATTTGTTTGACTTTAAGATGCTGGTACTTGTTTTAGCCTTGCATCTTCTGATTTGCATATTCCAGAGGAGAAGGAAAACTGAACGCGTTATATTGCCAAACAAGGAGGAGCTGTGATGCATCTGTCATTTGAGGGGAGCTAGTTCCCCAAGGGATTATTAAGTTTAAAACTCGCAGGCTGACCAAGGGGCTCTGACTCTGATATTAGAGCAGCTTGTGTTGGTTAAATGCAGCAGAGAACTTCCAAAGAAGTATCGTCTGAGCTGAGAAAGACTGCCTTAAATATGAAATGGTCTCTTGTTGCCGGAGGGAAGATGCAACACCGCTGTTTTCTTCTTTATAATCTCCCATTGAAATCCTGTTTGGTAGAGTGCATAAAAGGGCTTACACAAATATTGCTATCTCCTGTCTCACTTGCATAAAACTTATATACAACGCAATGAGAATGATACGTACACAGAGGAAACAAAAATCCCAATAAAATGTAAAAATGCTTTGTTGCTCCCATAAAGGAAAAGGAGTAAAAATTAGGTAGCTGGCATGTGATCTCAGTTATGAAAGGAATCAGGTAAGTGAAAAGCCATCACCTTTTACCTAAGTTAAGAATTAACTAGATGGTACAATGCACAGGCAGTTTACAAATACAACTATGTTTGCATTGCAAAATGCTAACACTGTTGTACTGCTCCCATATATTTGAGTCAGATATGGCATGCAAACATCCCCTTAGAGATGTATGTCTGCATGTGCAGCAAGAAGGGCAAAAACTCCAAGACACATCCAGGGCTAACTTTTTACAGGTGGTTAAGTTATTACACTTAAAATTATCCAAATCCTTCCTCAAGATTGCCATCTAGTGGTTTGCTGAAGAAGTGAAGAAATTACAGAATCGTCTCCACAGTGATGTACTGTTTCTTCAGAGGACAGTAGTTAAAACCATGCTTACGCTTTGATTTTTACCCCTTTTCCTTTCTTCATACTATCTATACTGTTCAAAGTTAACCTACAGTTATCTGGAATATACTTGGTATGAAATTTAGAAACAAGTTAAATATGACAATTTTAAGAAAAAAAAAAAATTCTTATTCCAGATGCAATTTCAGATGGACATGGGGAGTTTGAGAACACAAGTCCCACTAGGAATCAGGAAGATTCACACACATTAAGACAGCATGTGCTTTTGGAAACCTCTCTCCAGGTAGAGAGAGATGGATTAGCTCAGGACTGGGACGACGGAGTTTATTGACTTCTCTTCCAATCTGCTTGTGTACGCTGCCCTGCAACAGGGCATGTCTCGGCACACGCATCTTTCCAGACCTTCTCACCCACCACCCAGGCTGATCGAAGCAGCCACCTTTCCCAAGGTAGTTTCAAAGCTGGGGGAGGATTCCTCTTCCTGAAAACAAAACTTTTCTTTCTCTAAAGGAAAAGAGCAGCCTTGTCCTTGGGAGAAAAAAATCCTTCCACACTTCCACTCGCTACTCCACTACCACGAAACAAACACGGTGCCTCAGGGACCAGACTTGGGTAACCTTCAGCAAACATCTAGCAAGAACCATTTTTCCACTGCAGAAGTGTGCCAAACTATCCCTTCTCTTTCTGCAGCGGGACAGAAAACCAGCCCAGAGCATAACCTCACCTTGCCAGCAGCGGCTCCAGCCAGCCCTCGTGGCATTCGCAGTGGCAGTCCAGGAACGTCAGGATGTCTCCTTTCGCCACGGATGCCCCCAGCAGCCGGGCTCGAACCAGTCCCTCTCGCTTATTTGCGCGGATAAGACGCACCTTGCGTAAGCCAGCCACATAGTTTTCCAAACTTTCCTTTAAATGTTCTGTAACAAACAAATAAAATGCAAAGAAAGAATATAGTTCTGGAACGATTGGTTTACATCATGCGAGAGAAAGGTCTTTTTTCAGTAGCGTATTACTTACAGCAGTGCCTTAAAGATACTGGCATTTTGACCTCTGAATCTGCTATACCACCTACGTTAGGAAATGACAAGGAAAAAGCACAGAACTTGGATGGATGCAAATTGCAGTTACTTTCAAGAAATTGAATGTTTCATATTTGCGTCTGCAATTAATTCCCAAATTGTTAAGTGCTTCTCAAATGTTACGTAAAACTTTTTCCTTGTAAAAGGTTTATTCTTAACGCAATCCATGCGTGGTGGAAAATGCCAGCATTGTCTTTGTGTCCCATAATTCAAATGAAAACAGATAACCAGGCAGCTCTCACTAAACTAGACACCAGGGCAACCTTGGAGCAATTGAAACTTGCTCAAATTAGGAAGCCTGAAATGCTTTGACCAGACTGTAGGTTATCTATGTATGCAAGCACTCATGTTACAACACAGCAAATGTGCTTCCCCATTCTAAACATTTGGTCCACAAGTCAAATTTTTCACTGGCATGCTACAAGAAAAACTATGTTCCAATTAGATGCCTATGTTGTACAATTTTACGGTATGTCACCCAAACAGGCTATCTTTTTCTCCTGTGGACTGGCTGAAAAAAAACATCAACAATCACCATTATTTAGAATTATTCTTCCTACCTTTGTCACTGTAATCATCTACAAGGATAATTTCTTCCAAAAGTATATCTGGAGATGTCTCAAGAACACTATGAACAGTTCGCAGAAGTGTTGACCAAGCCTCATTATAAAAAGCTATCACAACGGAGGTTTTTGGCAGGCTGTAATAATCATACTTCTCCTCTCTGCATCTGTAAGGGAGGGGATTACATTTAGTACAAGTGCAAAAGCATTTGTTAATTTTCAGAAAACTATTCGCAGATGAAGATTTTGTATGCTATTTACTAACTGCAAGCAAGAACATACAAAGGATCTTAAAAGAACTGTATGTACACAGAAAAGTCATGCAAACACTTTCAGGAAGCTGGTCTTCCAGAAGTCCCATTTCTGCAGCAGCATTATGACTAAAATTCTACAACCCCCCAAAATGTCCAAGAAGAAAAATAATAGAAGGTATTTGGGGCTGGTGTATGTGCAGTAGCTGTCTTTGTATAATACCACCTCAAGTAGAGGAACAAGCAATGGCCAAAACATGCCTCAGGTTACAGAAAGGAAAAAAAATAATAAAAATATAAAACTTAAGTGCGGTAAAGCAGTAGCATAAATTACTGATAACTTGTGCTTTGGAAAATAAAACAAGTGCTAGACAGTAAAAATACAACTGTGAAGGAACAGCAACATATAAAGAGAAAAAAAAAACAGCAACAGAGCTGAGATGTATGTACACTGAAGCAGAATTTGGGAAGACCACGGAACTGCCAAGATATAATAGTGAAATCCACAAAAAACACAGACAGACATAGAAAGGCATGGTTTTGGCTCTAGGGAGAGCCAGGAAGTTTGCAAACCTTTGGATTAAGCTCCAGAATGTATTTCCTATAAATACATATATATGAACTTCCCTAAATGAACATAAGGATGCCAAGAATCTTACAGCTGAGCCAAATGTGTAAATTGTTAAAGCTTCCCCTGGTCTGAAAGAATTTTAAAATAATGATGGTATTTATTACCATTTCTCCCCTTTTCTTAGAGCATTCTGTATGAGCAGTTTTGTTAAAAACCAACAGAAATGGTTTAGAGATATTTGAATTTTCTTATGCCTCCAGTTTACTGCCTGGAGTCACGAGGGCTTGTAAGGGGCAGAAGGATATACTTCAGCTTCTGTAGAATGCTCGGTCACAACAGATATCGAAGCAGGCAGGACATCCCGCCTACCAAACCAGAACAGCAATGAGTCCTCCAAAATCTATGCTACAGGGAGCTGAAAAGGGAAACCAGAACAGATCAGTAGAAAACATGATGACAAAATCCCTTAGGTCAACTTAGGGGAACCAAAATCCCCCAAAACACCCAGAAAATGACATTAAAAAAAAACCAAACTGCGTACCTATAGCACATCGAGAATATATTTACTGACCATTTAATGTTGCTGTGTTTGCAATAAAAGAAGACTTCTTATAGGTTTCTGTAAAGATTAGGTAACATCTATTAAGATCAGATTAGGCAACATCTAATAAGATCTCTGGTACAAAAACTAAAAAAAAAAAAAAAAAAAAAAAAAGTTTGAATCTGAATATTCCTAAAATTAAAATTCTTATGAGGGAAAAAAAAGTCTGTAGAGTACTTTTGTAATAAATACCTGAAAATGAGGAAACAATGAGGAGAAATGACACTTGGGCAGAAGAGGCACACAGAAGGCAGCTTCTCAAACACAAAAGGAATGCTATGCAGCACCACTCATTGTATATGATGCATATGCATGCATATGCACATACAGATTTACATAGATAGGCAGATACACATACACTTATACGGTGAAGTACAAAAATACCCGTTCCTCCAGGCTGTAACTTGTCCTGAGGCAAACAGGGGCATTCACACAGAGAACTGCCTCACACCAATGGCTGGCAACAGAAGTGATTTATTTTGCCAAATGTTCATGTATTAACACATGAAAAAGGAGTGACATTTTAATTAATTTTTTTTTTTTTTAACTCAGAAAAATCTACTCTATGAATCCAATTTTAGAAACACATATTTACTTTAGCCTACTGAAACACATTTATGCTCAGTACTGCCAGGAATAAATTCTTCCTACGTATCACAGTCACTTGTACCAGGTAATTTCAGTTCATTTCTTGATGGAAATGGGATCTTTACCTACCCATTTTAGAAAATCGAAGGAAAAAAAGAAATAAAGAGAAAACCTCCAGGAAAGCTTTCTCTGAAAATACATCAGAAGGATTCACCAAATAAGAATGCTGTATTCCATTCTTTAAAAAAGGAACTCCAAAAGGTCTAAAGAAGCTTATAACCCTAATTATAGATTAAAGACTTAAATGAATTTGCCTGAAAATTACATGCTGGAGATGGGAAACATAATCTGGCACAGAGCAAGGCAATCCCCTAACTGTCTGTGATGCACCGTGCGCTGCTGCCTCCTTCGTTGAGCATACCCCACACTGCGGAAAAAGGTCAGCCTCCTACGGGACATACCACAGTACAAGTTTCTTAGGTTTCTGAAGTCAAGCAAGAGGCCAAAACTAAAAAGGGCATTTTATTTACTAGCTCCATGGTGCTCAGCTGTGCCCGGGTCCCCTGCAGCCCACTTCCCTGCAACCAGCTGGCTGGACAGGGCTGAGAACCTGACATCTCTCATCTGGCATACTGAAATACACAGAGAACGACTGAAAGCTTTGCTTTTTATTTAGTACATTATGTTTATTTTGGGGAAAACTAATCGTCACATACAGACCAACTAATATTTTGAAACTTTTTTTTCTAATTTTTTAATTCAACTTCTATGCAGATTTGCATGTTTATCTCCGACATTATTTCCAAGACATATATTCCTTACTAGATTGCTACAAGACCTCAGCTATTAGCAGTGTCAAATATTGTTGCTAAAATGAAGCACATTTCTTCTTATCTTTCTGTACTGAAAGAAATTTCAAAGAGTTTTGCTAAGTCTTAAAAATAATCCCATTGGGGAGATTACAAACACAAAGCACTTAAACCCTGGAAAAATAATAGTGTAAGAAAATCTTAAAAAGAGAATGAATGCCTGAAATGGAAACGCTTAGAAGTGCTGTTGAATAACAATTAAGCAGCATGCATATGGACACTAAACATCACCACTTCACAAGGTACACAAGCTTCAAAAAACCCACTACAAGTATGAAACCTGACTTAAAGCCTAGCGGTCACAACTCAGCTTTTCCATTTTCCCACTCCTATTTACAACAGAACCACCTCAGCAGTGAATCTTCTGTATTCACCTTTGCAAACTTCAGGATGTATTTTTATTCTCCATGTGTCAGCCAAGTATCCAAGCTCCTACTTTCCAAGTGAATCACTTCACTCCTACTTCAAGTTATTCAGAAAAACAAATGCGTATCAGTTACAACGTGTCATTAAAATGACAGGGAGGATACGAACTGGTGACAGCAGTCCCAAAATGTGTTTTTGCAGATACTGGGAATGTATATTTATACTGCCTATACTGCTAGCTGCTTTTGGCTTCTGACTAAGGCATTCTTTAGTGCCATCCTCAAACGCATAAGGCTGCCCTTTCCCAATATAGGGGATCACATTAAGAGAGGATTAATTGCATCTCACATTAGCCATCTAAAAGGTAGGTGCTGTCTTTGAGCTAATTGCCTGGACTCTGCCTGACCGTAAAGACAGATCCAGAAGGCGATCCACCTCACACTCCTTAAGCCATTTATCTAGCACAGACAAACAGACCTTTACAGGCCCCCACCTCCCTTGTCCATAGACATTTTAACGATAGAGCAGATGCTTAACTTTTCTACGGCTGAAGTTGAACAACAGGAAACTACCTATAGACCCTACTATTGGCTGCCTGATACAGCACCTTGAACCTCGTTATCATAGCTACCAAACAGTTCGTAAAAACATAACATAGACACAAGGAAATTAGTTGCCTGTAAACGTGACATTTCCAAGCATGGACAATAAATGCAGAAGCACTGTTATTTGAAGTCCAACATACTATTTCACTACTCTCATTATCTTATTCAACCACGGGAACTTCACTATTTACATAGGTAATAATTATATATATTTTTAAAAAAAAACCAAAACACCCAAGTTAAAACTAAGTGTGCATGTTGAGTGGGTTCATTTTCTTCAGAAAAGCACACGTATCTCTAGTCAAGAGGATTTTGGAAAAAGTTACCAGATACTAGGATCAGTCACTGAGGAAAAAACCTATTGCCAGCACACGTGAGCAGCTTTTTTAGAGGCAACAAAAGAAAAGCATAAAGTTGTAAACAGGACTCAGATGGCACTCAAAAACGCTGATTTATAATGGATAACAACGATAATGGATAACACGATGGAAAGGAGTGACACCCGCTCAGCCTCTGCCCTCCGATAGCTCCTGCTCTCTGCAGCCCCACTAGAAAACGCACAAGTGGAGTCCTTATGCACAGCGGAGTTGCACCCTGAGAAATCGCGTCCCGGACTGGGCTGGGACACTGCCCTGCGCCTGCAGCAGCCCGCTTCTGCATCGTCCTACGTTTCCCTCAGGCACCCTCTGCCACACTGGGTGACTGTGCCAGGAATCCTCCTGCTTGCTCACTGTGGCTTAAAAGACAGGTATAAAACAAGAAATGCCAAAGGACAAAGCTTTTGTTTATCAACTAAAACTAAAACAAACATCTACATTTTTAAATTCTAACTGGCTTCATCCATGAATCTTTAAAGACGGGAAGAGAGAGAGAGTAATGTTGGTGCGTACCCAAGCACAAACTTAAAACCACGTTCACTGTGTAGCAACTTTCCTGGATCTTTCACTACGGCATCTACCTAAACATCTAACTCCACAAAATGCAAACCTAAGCAAAGCATGTAGAGGTGTATCGGCATACATTCACATTCCTGTGGGTTTTTGGTTTTGCCCTTCTACACTGCATTTGCAAGTCACAGTCTAATTGAGACTCTATGGCTGACAAGTTTAATAATTTAACCTTGGAATCTACTACACTACGAAGTCTTCTGTTAGCAAGTTTTACAATAGGTTATTTATTAGAAACTAAGGAGATATCAGTCAGGAAATGCCTAAACAAAATTAAATGGGCTATTTTGGAGAACATTTGTGTCAATTAATGTAATCACTCAATTTATTTCATTGTAAGGAGCTGTTTCTCTTAGAGATGTGTATCTATACACAGGGAGAGAGAGCATGAATGTGTGCACACTGGGCACGCTGCCATGAGTTAATGAGGAATGGTTGCTGACATACTTTTATGTAAGACTTTCATCACAACTGCAACAACGATACAGCAAGGGAGAATACGTTTTTTAATCTCCAAATTTGATGTTCTATATGCACAGTTACTCTTATTTCAAGAAAAAATATGAAAAGTTCTGTGAGTTTATTAAGATTTGTTAAGAATACAATCTGTTCATAGATTATTTAATGCTTTCTAACTGTATACTATCTAAGTTTTGCTTTTGAAGTCTCAATGTGAATGCCCGAGAATACAGGCAAGTTCAAGATCATGTAGCTTCTCTCAAAAAGTTCAAAACAGCACGTGTCACTGATACGTCTGATCTAAAAGGATTTATGTGACTACGGTATGTGACATTGCCATATACGCACCATCATCGGGTCATCTAGCAAACAACGTTAGGGTCCTACTTCAGGCTGGGTTTCACTCGGTGGGCTAGGAACCAGGCTTGCTGGGTTTGCTACAGTGGGCTGTGGACACGCCGACTCACAAATACAACCTCTTTTTCTCTTCCTAATTTGAACAAAGACACTGAATTAAACGGCAGATGCTCTTTTAGTAAGAGGTGGGCTCAAACGTGGGTTTCACCTTCTCCACTCCCACCCCATAAACTACAAAGGCGGCAACGCGGACTCAGGGGTCTGCCAAGTATCTTCCCCCATGAGAAACAACCTCCTTCTCCCACCCTCCCAAAGCCATGGCAGAGGACAGAGCTGTGCTGGGGTCCTCTTCTCTCCCCTTTTCTACGTCTCCCTTCCCTCCTGCTCCCAGCAGCAGCTTAGGGCTCAGCAGGTCCGTCCACGAGCATCCCAGGCTCAGCAGCACGACAAGACGCTGACATTTATGGAAGGTGCTGATAACTGCCAGAATGGCCAAATTATTCGGGGCAAGGCTGGAACACGTAAGCAGTGTGAGTTAAAGCCATGCTGGCCCACACTTCCCCACTGCCTGCTCCCAGCCCAGGTAAATGCTCCCGAAATTGTGTCTGCTGAAACAAACCACGTTAGGAGAGAGCACCCTCAGTACAGTCTACGACACCGTGATATGATCAAGACCCTGAAAACAGAGGCTAGCTAGATTGTGAAATGGTTTTCCAGATTATTTGATGTTTTAAGGAATGATTCTTCCAGCAACAATGAGGTCTCAACAAGACAGGCTGCCAAACACCATTTTAAGAATTCAGATAATAAAGGACTGCGCTGGCTAGTATAAAAACATTGTGAGAAGCAAGGAAGAAAGCTGGGAAGTCTGAACTGGACGAAAGTATTTGCAAAAATGTTTGGGGAAAAAACAAAAAAAGCAAATCTGTTTTAGACAGATTAAAAATACGCCAAGAAAAAATTGTCTAGAAAGCCCACCCATGATGGTGGACTAAATCTATATCCTAAAATCCACAAATTTAAGAAATCCATAGATCCCCCTAATTCCAAATTGTTAGAAAAAGACAATAGAAGTTCCTACCTAGCCCAGATTCTGGATGTACAGACGAGAAGGCATTTCTGCATGTGTCCATGGGGAAAAAACCAATTACTTTTTATTTTATTTTGCTGATTTGAAACAATAGTTTAATTTTGCTCAAATAGTTACCCATGTCTGCAATTTTATTCCGAAGTAGTGAAATACAGTTAACACTTGCACAGAGCCATATGATTTCCTACATCTACATTCAGAAACTTACTTTCATGGGACCAATGTGATTCAGGACAAGAAAAATATTTGCAAAGTAATACAATAACTGAAAGAAGTTATTGTAACCATCACTAATAGTAGGGTGTGGATGCACCTGGTCCTTACAGACAATGGTATATAGTCAGAGCACTGTTTGAATAAAGAAAAAAAATAATTGTAACTTGTGGTTACTATCACTGATGTGGGAACTTTGTCAGGTTAAAAATGAAATCAACCAAAACCAAGCATTCATCTAGACGTCAGAGGAAGCTGAGGATCTCTACCAGAAGCTGTAAAGAAAAACTGTCAAAAAATAATCATGTGAGCTCTTCTGGAAAATGCTTGCATGTGACTATTAAACGAAAGCATAATGACAAAGAAAGCTGACGCATTTTTACAGAAGATAGGGAACAAAAATAGTAAAATATCCTAAATATCAAAGCGCTTATGGAAGCATTGCTGTATTTTGTACTGCTATAAAATGCAAGCCTGCTTATTTAAAAACAAAACAAAACAAAAAACCAACAATGCTGCAGATTTATTACTCCCTCATTTAACTGAATCAGGGAGGAATGAGATGTCCCAGAGACACAATGCTCTGCAGGTCTAAAGCTTGTCTATAAATGCAAGGAATCCTGCCAACTAACAATAAAGTAATGACTAAAAGGTATTACGATTAATGTAGTTACTTGTAGCTAATTATCCATTCCAGAAAAGCTCAGAAAACAAACAAAACAAAAAAAACCCAACCCCAAATCAGTGACCACAGCGTTCTGAAACTACTGAACCAAATACACCTGTGTTTTATGCAAAGCGTTTGCTCGTGAGGAGAAGAGCGTTGTGCCTGCTGGACTCTGACCCAATGTAAAGCATGGGAATACCTACGCCAAAGCAAGCCCTGGGCACAGAGCGTGGAATCACCTGCGCGCTTAGAGGGAAGAGATGCACCGGCAAGGTTAAGGTGCTGCAGATAAGCTCTCCGAAGAGTTCAGTTTTCCTACGTGCACTGCAAAAAAAAGTCGATTCACTGCAATCATTTCACCTTTAGGTAACAGATGAAAGAGAAGCTCCTAGGTGAAGTCACAGTGGGCTGAGAAGGAAACACCCGGCTGCTGCGCCGTTTCCTGAAACAGGGTCAGGTTAAAACTCCTGGCAGGAGCAGCACGCCCATCAAAATCAGATGCTGTGATTTTTGGAGCAGAAGAGGGGCCAAAACCTCGTCTCGAGCATTTTTCTGGGAATTTGCTAGTGAGAGACTATCAGATGAGCAGCCTGCATAAGTTGGTATTTACAACCCAGTAAACAAAACAAACCATGGTAGCAAGTGAGATTGTAAGAGAGTCACATTCAAATCTAGCAACAGAAGGGAAAAGCAGTTTTGAAAGTCAGAAAAATCTTCGCACAAGATTGTTACGCTAAGCTCAGAGACAATATCCCCCAAAATAAGTAATATTATAGGTACAAATGATGGTGACAGAGAATTTAAGTACTTGTGTATATCTATCAATATGCAGATACGGAAATATATATACACAGATAATTGAATATATATATAACCATGCATATATAAAACATTATATATAAACAAGCTCTCTCCAAAACACAGACAATTATCTAGAATTAAAGAACAAACCTCTTAAACTTTTTTTTATAGCTGCTAATTATTATGCAGACCACATTCAATATTTTGGGGGCTTTTGTGGCTACTCAAAATCGTTTGCCAGGTAAGGAAAGGCAGGAAAGATTTACAAATCCATTTGCTTGCAAGCACAAGTGAAATGAGGCCCAAGGGCTGATTCAGGCGGCTTCTACCATGAAAGAGACATCACAAAATGCCGAGTCAGCACAAAAGTGCCTATCCCTGCCTTGTTCCTTTTGTAACAAGAGTCAGCCAAAAGAAGGCTGGTGTGATTTTACAGAAACCGTCCCTGAAATAAATGTGCAATGCACCCCTACTGTGAGAAACACAGAAAGAAAATAAAGAAGGTAGAATGTCTAAAATCAGGAACAATGCTTGAGAACAGCCCTTAATCTAAAAGAACCCAAGAAGAAAAACTGGAAATGTATTTCTTACACGCTGTAACACACTGTAAAAGGCTGCCTAAGAGACCCTATCAGTTGTCTGCCTAATCCTGCAGTCCTGTAAAATAAGCACGCGATGCGAAGTCGCACAGGACAAGATGCAGCCCGGCTGTTGCATGGGGGGGAAGGCGGAGCAGCAGCATCAGCCCCAACACGGCCCTCCGTAGGTCAATGTCTGACGAAGGATGCTTGCTTGTTTTAAACCTGCTATAGCGGTTGATTCCCCGGTGTGTATAAACTCAAGAGATGAAGGACGGACATTGGGAAGACAACCTGGGCCATCTAGACAACATCACAATTGGGGATGGGGGGGTGGCAGGAGGAAAGATTTCACTGTGGCAGTGATGTAGCCCTGAAAGAGGTGCCCAGAGAGGCTCTTGAATCGCCATTCTTGCAGACTTTCCAAATTTGACGGGACAAAGATGGCTTTTAGCAACACGCTCTAAGACTGAAGTTGCCCTGCTTCAAGCAGGAGGTTGGACTAGACACCCCAGAGGTTCCTTCCAACCTCCATCTTCTCTGACCCTATGGCATATTTCACTCCTAGCCTTGTACAAACTGTAGTCTTATGCATAATATTTTACCAAAAGAACATTTTTATAGTTTATTTCTATATATATGTTTATTCGTATGTTTAAATATCTATATTTATGTATACATATACTTACAGTACACTTATATACATACATATATATATATACACACACACACAATTCTAGCCACCAATAAAACCAAAAAGTTTCTGTGTGATGAAAACACATTATTATCTGCTGCCGACCTCAAGCACAGACAGTTAAAGGAAGAAGCAACTGTCTAAAGGAAACGATAAAACTTGTCAAGCTCTCCAGGTCAGTGTTTCAATAGAAACAGGATCAATTCTCAGAAAAACATGGTACAGTGATCTGTGAGAACATGAAGGAATAAAGGTCTTCTGAATATTTACATTGGCAGGAATATATTAGTAGGAGAAACACCTAAAATTTCAGAAACTTTATAATAAATAACATCTGTATAGGATTCATTGTCAAATATTGTCAAACAGTACATTATTTGGGGGAGTAATCTCAGTCAAACTATTCTTCTCTTCCTGCACAGTGTTACCAGACAGAGTTACTAGCAAATAAGTACCGCCACATTTCTCGTCTGATAGCAGGTCCAGGATGTACAACATGTAGCAGTGGGAGAAGTTTTTTGGCATCCGTTTCTGATAAAGCAACACGACACCTTGTATACATAATTTTGCAGACCAGGTGTAAAGGCTTACTGGTTCAGATATTCGCAATCTTACTGGCAAAACTGTAGTTTTCACTAGATTCACATTTGTGATTTTCACAATTCACACCGAGAGCACAGGTTCACTGATGAATGTGGGAGGGCATTAAGGTTAAAAGGAGCAGTGGGACATCCAGGTGGTGGGGATGTTGCCTATCTTTATTTCCCTTTCTTTCCTCTTCCCATTTTCCTGGGATCTAAAATTTCCAGACTCACCTCCACACACATAAGAACATGCTGAAACAGACCAAAAGCCCATAGCCCAGAATAATGTCTCCAAGCATAGTATCTGTTAGTATCTCATGAATACTTGATGTCGATTTTCTGGTAGATGGAGTTCCTCATACTGTACAGGAAATGGATTTTTGTAACACGCAGGTGGCAGAATTTGTGTTATCCACTTCATGCATGGACCTAGTATTGCAGTGGCTCAGCAAGAGGCACTCTCTCAGCAGCCTGTCTGTCTTTCAGGCTGAAGAGCTCTAAGTTAATTAGTCACTTCTGTATGGAAGCCTTGCTGTAAGTTGAACAGCATTGGGTCCAACACAGACTTCTGTGGAACTTAACCAGGGACCCTACACTATTTAAAAAAAGAAAACAAGCGCTTCCCAGTTTTTATCCAGTTATTTATAAATGCAAGGAATTTCCACCTTATTTCACAGCTGTTTAAGGAACTCATCAAAAGCCTCTGGAAATAACACCACACCTGCTTATCCATATAATTACAGCCTTCAAAGAACTCCAATAGGTTTGTGAGACACGTCATCCTTGACAAAGGCCAAGCTGACTTTCTCAATAGATCACACCTACCTGTCTGCTACTTTTCCTTACCACAGCTTGAAATAATATGCCTGGAAGAGATCCCACGCTTGCCAGCACAGAGTTCTCTGGTTCTCCTCTAGGACTCCACTAAAAAAAATGGTGCATTTGTCACCTTCTGGTCTTCAGGTACCAAAATTGTTTCATTGATCACAACTAAAAATTCAGCCTTTGCACTATTTTTGTGGACAGCTGAAGTATACTTGAAGTCTACCATTACTACTTATTTCCTACCATTGTAGCCTTACCCAAATGTTCATTAAAGATCATGAATGGTCAAGCATTACCAACCTTAAAATAAACTAAATCATATTTTTCCTAGACTTAACCTTTCAACACTGAAGCACAATGAATTTTCTATCGCTACAGGCTTGTGGATACCTTTTTCAAGAGTTTGTGGTTTTTTTTAACTTAGATCTCTTACACAGTCCTCCTTCTTAAGAGAGGTAGTTAACAATTTTATTGCAAAATTGTCTTTGGGGAAGGTTTTTTTTTTTGGTCTTTCTTTTTTTTTTTTTACATTTGCTGTGTGAGTTGGATAGATGTTCTGTGATATTTTTGCCATCATTTAGATTTAACTGTCTGAAAAGGCAGGAAGCACCTGCCAGCAGATACTACAACAGTACAATACAGCCCCAGCCTCAGAAGGCAACTATCTCTGAGATTATGTCACTGATGCCTTGCAACCCTTTGGTTTAGGATATGTTTTGTCATTTCAACAGCCAAATATTCAAATCAAAAAGGATGTGTCATTGTAGCAAAACCCATCTGCCCACTTATATTGTTTTCATTTCAGGAACCTCCCTCCCATCTATGATGTCCCCTTCTCAACAACTGTGATCTTCCATTTCCTCCAACATCTTGTCTGAAAGAAATGGCAAGAGTCCAGAATAATTCATTGAAATGATTTAAATGCTTCCTGTTGAAAACCAACCAAAAAGGTCCTTTTTAGCCTCCGGTCTACAGACTGCTTGTAAGGGGAGAATAAAAGATAACCATTAAAAACAAGCCTACTGCCAGGCTTAAATTTACGATAAAAAGGCCTCGCACCTGCATCACAACTTTTTGAGAGCTATCATAGGATTCAGCACTTACAACTAGAGTTGGGTGAGCTACTGGACAGGACACACTGACATGAAGTGAACGCGCGGTTGAGCCAGAGCCCTGCTTTTTCCACAGCTCTTTGCTACCATCCCATACAAACCTGTTGCAAGGAAATAAACTGGCTGAAGCCAAGCTCAGGTGAAACAGCGGAGGGGACTCAGTCAGTAGCAGCCCCGGCTCTGTCCTGACTGCTTTGGCTGAAGGCACATACCTGTATCTACTCAATTCCTCTCACCAGCTGGCTGCTCGCTTACAGGACAAACGCTCAGCTAAACTGAGTATTTGTGTTAGGCCAGAACCAATCATACAGTTGGACCCGCTGTGCGGCACTGGCTTCACGACTGCACTGAACTGCTGCCTGTCAACTAGAATTGTCTCAACAAATGATATCTAATCCTTAGTTTACAATTGCTTATGCCCCCATCTGGCACTAGGGTCACAATCGTAAATGTAATTTGTAAATGTAAATTGTCCCACCAACTAAGTATCCCGGCTCAAGCAAAGTCCCAGTTTAGAAGGGCGCCGCGCGCCTCTGTGAGTATTTCTACACCGTAAACCAGCGGCGCGCTCCTGGCAAATCCGATGATAAAATAAATCTGCTTTATGCTGTGCGGCGCAAGACATCTGAACGCGACGCAAGGCTGAAGCCCGGGAAGCGTGACACCTGTAAAACTGGGAGCGACTGGAAAAAGCAGACTGCTTGCCCACGGTGACCTGCCCGGGGGGACAGCGGCAGGAGAAACACGGCAGCATGCCCCGGCTTAAAGGGCTCAAGCCACACCGAGCCCAGAGGAAAACCCGTTTGTGGAAAAGTGGCAACCAGGCAACACCAGCGACGCTTTATTTATAACCGGCTGAGCGAAGGCTGGCGACCTGAAAGCGGCTGGGGGAGACACTTTTCACAGTCCGTCGTCCCCCCCCCGTTTCCCGCCCACCCCTCTGCCTGCAAGAGCGGCTCTAGCTGAGCCCCGTCCCCTCAGCGGCCCCGGCCCCGTCCCCTCAGCGGCCCCGCTCGTCCCCTCAGCGGCCCCGGCCCCGTCCCCTCAGCGGCCCCGCTCGTCCCCTCAGCGGCCCCGGCCCCGTCCCCTCAGCGGCCCCGCTCGTCCCCTCAGCGGCCCCGGCCCCGTCCCCTCAGCGGCCCCGGCCCCGTCCCCTCAGCGGCCCCGGCCCCGTCCCCTCAGCGGCCCCGCTCGTCCCCTCAGCGGCCCCGGCCCCGTCCGCCCTCGGGGCCGCCCGGCGGCAGGTGGAGCGGTGCGGGTACTCACAGCGGGTGCCATCGTTCGGGCAGGCGGCGGTGCAGGGAGATGCGATCGCTGAGGTAGATGTTGATCTGGTGCCGGCGGACGCTCTCCTCCTGCCGGCGTTTCTCGGCCGGGCTCAGTTCCAAACGCACCGCCCGGCCCAGCTCGCCCAACGCCGCCGGGTCCAGGGCCGGCTTGGCGTACACCGGCTTCCGCAGCAGCTCGGGGTCGGCGGCAGGAGGCTGCTGCTGCTGCTGCTGCTGCGGCGGCAGCGGCGGGGCGCGGCGGGCGGCGCGGCGGGGCAGCGGGCCGTGCCTCCAGGCGAGGAAGCCGACGGCGGTCAGCAGCCCCAGGGCCAGCAGCGTACCCCCACCCCGGCACCCCCGCTTGCCCCTCTTGCCCCAACACATCCCGCGGCCGAGGCGGCCGGCCATAACCGAACGGGTAAGGCCTCTCCCGGACACGGCAGGGGGACGAGCCTCCGCCCCGGGCGGACTCCGGAGAAGTTCTCACAGACCTGCCCACGCCGCGTTACCCGCCAGGAAACCCGCCCGGCTCCTCCGCCGCCGAGCTCCTCCTCTCCTCTCCTCTCCTCTCCTCCCCGCCCCGCCGCCGGCCAGCCCGCAGGGGCGCTGCCGCGGGGCGGGGGGAGAACCGTTCCCGCCGGCGGACCCGGGTCCGCCCCGCCTGTCAGCGAAGCGCGGAGGGTGAGGGGGCTGCGCCACTACGGTCCGCCGTTCCGTGGCGGTGGTCGGCGGGCCGCTCGGCCCCGGCAGGCCGGGGAAGAAGGCACACACGCCCGCCTGCGGCTTTAGCTCCGGGTTCTTTCTCGCTGTGGGGACGCCGAGCGGTGGGGCCGGGAGCGGTGGGGAGAGCCAGCCCCGGGCGCTCGCCCTCACAGCTGCCGGGAGGGAGCGGAGCAGAGCCGGTGCTGCTGGGTCGTGGAGGAGGAGGGAGGAAGGCTCGTCCCCTGCGGACACCTCCTGTTACCCCTCTGGGAAGAGGTTATCTGGTCACCCTTGAAGCTTGAGGGACCTTCGTGAACGCTGGTGGCTGCGTGGCGGACCTTCACGGACGCTGGTGGCTGCGTGGCGGACCTTCGTGAACGCTGGTGGCTGTGTGGTGGACCTTCGTGAACGCTGGTGGCTGCGTGGTGGACCTTCACGGGTGCTCCCAGCGAGGGAAAGTTCGGCTGGCGGAGGGCCACGGTGAGCTGGTTTGGCCACTGGAGGCCGTGGGGACAGTCCCAAGGCTTGCTGTCTCCTGACAGAGGTAGATGGGGCTCCAGGAGGACGGCGAGGGAGGTCATTTGTCACGAAGGGACTAGGAAGAGCTTTGGGGCTGGAGGAAGCAAGTCCGTAGGAAACCGGGCTTCATCCCTTCTGCTGCCTCTAGAACAGCAAGTGCTTTAGAAGGAAAGAGAACATGGGCCAAGAAGCCATGACAAACTCTTTCACTGAAGAAAGCAGAGTTCTCGGTTGAAAGAAAAAAAGTCAACCGATGTGGCCTCAGAAATCCAGAAAGGCAAGTGAAAAACCCCAATTTACTTCCCAGATAATGGGCAGTCCATGTCATGGCTTGACTGAATCATGGGAAAAAAGCAACTGTGACATTTAGTCCAAACTTTCTAATTTGCTTCATACTCAAAAACACATCCACACTGCTTTTTCACTTAACCTCCTAACAGGGTGCAGCCCCATCTGTCTAAACCTGCGATCCTGAGGCCCTCAGATTACGTGAGAGTTCGTGATTTTGCGTTTGAAAAACCTTAACCTAAGTGTAACATAACTGATACAGTTTACCTCTCAGCTTCATCAGGGACCTGAAACTCTGGCTTTGAGGTGTCGTTTGCTCTACACATTTTGCAAAGAGACCGTTACACTGCACTGTCCCGAGGCCTGTCAAGATGAACCCAGCAGAGGACTCCAGTCATCCCCAGAGAGGGACTTCAGCCTGGTAAGCAGAATTGGGCAGTGCTTATCCACGCTGCTGAGGGGTGGAGGAAAACTCACCTGACACTAAGGAAGGGGAGAAACCTCGTCACTACCAGACAGGGTCACAGCATACAGCTACGAGCTGATTTGGATTTTACACGGCAATAAATATTGTATGTGACAACAAACATGGGGGCTGTCAACTACTGCGGAGGTCTTGCTCTGGACAGAAGGGTGATGAATAATAATGAGTCATCCTGACGCTGGCAAACTAGCATAAATCAAGTAGTTTAGGTGGATTTGCTGATGAGCGTGGGCGTGTGTATAGGTATTATTTCTTATTCACCTATACAGTTTTCTACCACTGATAATCATATATGCATAAAATCTAGTTTCAAAGCACACATACCAGCTGGAATAACTGAAGCTTAATAGTAGTGAAGTATGCGTGTGTAAATATGCATTGTAGACGACTAAATACTAAATACCAATATGCTGGACATGAGAATATACATTGTATATAAAGGAAATAGTGCCAATTTCCTATCCTATCAGCCCAAGCTTTGGGTCTGAAGAGTTAGGTGGCACTAGTAATTGCACACCCAGTGATTGCGTTGTCTTCTCGCTTGCCATCCTTCCTGAATAAAGGAAGCCCAACTGATGTCGTTGGTATTGAGTTTGTAGCAGCAGTTCCCTAGGTTCTGGCTGGTGGAGGGGTAAACCCTAAAGATACAGCCAACATTTCTGGAACATGCTGCTGGTTTAGGTCTGGTTGTCTGGAACAAACATTCTTGGGTTTTTCCCTTTGTGTAAGGTTGCAAATTACTTAGAATAGGGTAACAGAAATACTAAACATGAGGAGCCCAACAAGGACTTCCTGGAATGAATAAAAGGAGAAGGACATCCTCCTGGACTCCCCCCAAAAATTACTGGGGGAGATTGGGAAGAAGTAAAGAGCAAAATATGGGACTGAGTGTTAATTAAGATCAGTGAGAAAGAAAACAGAGGAGTTCTGCTGCAGGGGTTCTTAAGTGTTAGAAGAATAAGTATTTTATTTCAGTATTTTAAGTATTAGAGTAATACGGAAGAAACAAGAATTATGATCGCATGACTAAAACAAGTTTTGAGATTAAAAAATGGGAAACAGAACAGAATGTGACAGGACTGCAGGAGGCATGCTGCAATCAGTGGCAGACAGGGTAAGATCAGACAAGACTGTTGAAGAAGATAACCAGCATAGCTACCTCTCAGTCAGATTTTAAAAAGGAAGGAAGAAAGGGCTTGAAGAAAAGGTAGGAAAGTATCAGCTTGCTTCCACAGAAACAAGAAAGGTTACAGCTGGTGGGAAAGTAAGGGAGGCGGCTCCCAGTAGTAATAAAGCCCTTAGAGCAAAGTAGCTGGGAAGGCGTCATCGCAGTGAGGGTTGAAAGTAATACTAGTAAATGGTAGTTCCCCAGAGATGATGTCCAAGCACAGAAATCTGAGGAAATTCAGCAAGGGGAAGTACAATAATGGTGTTAATGCAGAAAATCATTAATAATAAATCAGTTGCATTCACAAATAAGTTTGGACAAGATGTAAAGAATGTGAATTCAAAGGCACTTTTTCTTAAACCTTTTTAAAAGTTTGTGGGGTTAAATCAAGATGGGAAGACTGAAAATTCAGAGCTGAAATACTTAGAGTATAAAGGCTTTTGCTCTGAATGTAAAAATAAGCCCCAGAGAAAAAAAATCTATGGTTAATAAGGCAAATTAGTTTCCTGCTATGCATAAAGCTTGTAGCAGTGTTTTCATGGAAGAGTTCTAAGTAATTCTGGGTTTGTTGGGGGGGGAGGGGTGTTCAGGTTTAATAACAATGGAAGTTAAAACAATTGGTTTGGAGATTTTTTTAAAGATCAGTAAGAATGTTTAGTGAGCTATAAACTCAGTTGCTTCAAGAGTTTCAGTCAGAAATAAGTAGAGTAACTGGACAAGTCATATAAAACCTACAGAAAAAAGTAGAGTTATTAAATTTTGCAAAAGCTTTAAAATTTACCTCATCCAATGTTTTCTTTTTTTTTTTTGTTCAGTCTGTATTTTCAGTCAAAATGAAACAAAATTCTAAAATGGAAATTGGATGTGGAGAAGTATCAGCTGATAGAAACTGCATTTTTAATAAACCGAAAGTTCAGATAGCTTCCTAAATTCGTACTTTCAGGGGAAAAGAAAGTACCAAATAATGTGTTCCAGAATAATGTTCCTCATTTTAGTAACAGCCAACGCTTACGTATTCTAAAAAAAAAATGGAAAAGGATTATCAGAGGAACACGCTGTACAAAAACATTGCAGATAGATAGGAAATTTGTTCAAGGAAAAGAATATTCAGCCAAGTTGTAAAACATACCCACTGGAGGTAGGTTTAGACCTACGGGTCATTGTTCGCCATCGCTTTAACTGGGCATAAAACAGCATTGCCCTGCAAAGAAACAGCCCCCCAAACTCCCACCTTGGCTGCTCTTCCTCTCCTTTGGCAGCACAAGTGCACCTGTATTTTTTAAGTATTATTCTTCAGCCCATTGTCCTACCAGTGCCAAGGATTTTTTTATTAATGTATTTGTGTTGAAAGCGTCTTTATTTGAGACAGCTGCGTAGCACAAGCAAAACACGAAACGGGCTGCACCCCGCTTTCCCAGCTGCAGGTCTGTGCTGGAGGGTGGGTGTTGAGGTCCTCGGTGCTTCAGCGGGAACCCTGTTTTACAGGGCAGGCTTTGGGTCAAGAGCAAAGCTGGGCGCATAGCGTGGAGGAAGAGCGTATCAGGAATTTAGATGAGAGGAAGAGCAGTGGATAGAGAGGCCTAAAAATAAAAATAGATTAAAACCACAGACTTGATGAGTGAGATAGAAACTGTCAGCTATTTCAGGGATCTTCTATCAGACTGATAAACGCTCTGTAATTCTCATACTGACACGCCAATAAAAACGGGTGGCATTCAGTGGATTACTTGGGGAAGACCTAACCTGTACCAGTTTGCATATCTCTGTAGTACATGTATATGCATATGTACGTACGTATGTCTACATATATATACGTAAACACACAGGTACACGTACAAAATACCTTGTTCAAAAGGTCATATGCAAGCCAGGTTTGCTTAAAGGTGGGAAGTATATGCACACCAAAGGCATCAGTCGGTTTATTTGCTTGCTATAGGTATGTACTGTTGATATATAAATGTTCTCCTTAGCTAAATAGCAAGCATGAACTGCAGGCCATAGGAGAGATATTGTACGTAAAGGAAGCCATGGCTAGCAAGCTTAACTGTCAAAAACTATCGGAACAAAACTGCGGTTCAGTACATGGAATATGGTATGACGTGACGTGTTACTGAAGGTCTGTTACATTGGAAAGCTGACTGATTTTTTCATACATTCTTGTGAGGACACAGTGAGTTAAAATACTGAGTTGCAAATAATTTTTGAAAGTTTGGTCAAAATTATGGCATATTCTGAAACATATAAATGAAGTAAATTCCTCACAAAGTTATAGCAGTCGGTTATAGTAGGCAAAGTGGAGACCTGCTATATACGCCATGATTAAAATTCTCAACCAAGAACTCAAGGGGATATTACGTGGTGGAATTAATCTTAGTCATCCTATACTGTAGGCTCTTACCACCATTTTTTTTAGTAATTTTTTCAAGGTTATTTCTGTTTCTGTGCCTGAAAGGACCAAAGTTAACATACATCGAGTCTAATGATACTGGAAAAGCATCTGCTTTTCTATGATGGTATTTCTAATGTATGTGTCTGCCTTTTAAGGCAGAGATATGAGTCTTCACACAAAACACATGCTAAAATTTTCAGTTTTCTTTTTCTCAGAAGTACAACTTCCTTGCGATTCACATCACTAAGCTTTTACAGTAGAAAATAAGCCTTCTACTCCTTGAATTGCCATGAAAATAATGCCATCATATTTGGGGATTAGAGATGCCATCATCCCCAGACCTTCATAATGAAGATTATGACTGAGTCAGTCATCTCTAGTTTCCTGGATTTTTTTGGGGAACAGATTGCTTGACTACTTGCATTTTTCCCTTCCTGAGATGCCTTTGATTATGACGGTAATTTTAGTTTTCCATATTATGTGATTCTGAATTCTATGAGGTAGAAATTTGCTCATGTGTCATGGTATAAGGACATGTCCAAATGTAGAAGCAACAGAATTTTTTTTCGTGTTACCTGGCCCATTTGTAGGTCTACATCACTGCACATTTGCCATATTATACTTACTTTACTTGCTCCACAGGTACATTACATACCCTAATGGTTTCCTAGCCTTTGTTTTGCAAATGATGAGTTCCGTCTCTTGCAGAATGATGGCTTTAAGTCTATCTCCTTTATGTTGCCTTGTATTATGAGTAGCTTTTCTAAAGCTTACATTGGCCCATTTATCTCCCTGCTGGTGTTTTGGTATCATTTGCAGTGGAGACTTCAGTTAGAAAAGTTTCACAAATGTTGACCTCACGTTTACTCTTGCCTTACCTGTTCTATTTTTTTGGTGAGCCTGTTGTGTTCCTTGCACTTTTCTCATCTCCTTTAGTCTAAAGTCTTTTTTTTTCATTCATCAGGTTTTTCTCTGTCATTTTAAGTTATTTTAACCTCAGAGCAATCCAACACTGACCTATACAAATTAGCACATTGGTGATGTGAAGGAATTTCTCATCAAAAGCAAGGCATTTTTCACTGACTGGACAAACCAGATGCAGCTTGGACAAACCTTCTGAACGACTAATGCACAATCTGCACTTGAGAATCTTGGTTTTGTTTTCTCTTGTATTACCTTCCAACCTAAGCTGTCTCCATCATCTTACCCTAATGAACAGTTTGAAAGGCTTAGGTTGTTCTTTCCTTGGTGAAGAAATCAAGTCCTATATTTTCCAGGGAGCTTGGTACTGCATCACTGTGAGAATATTCTATAGCACTTTATTCGTTTCCAAAGAGATCTGATTATTTTTCCCTTGCCTCATGATATTTTGATTCTCAATCAGTGGCAGAAATCACTGAGTGATCATATCTGTATAAATGCCTAGGATGCTGACTGAAGATAGTAATGACCATCAGATGACAGCAGTGGAATTTAGCACAAATAATTTCCTCTCTCACTTTGTAAACCCCAGCAAATATTTCCTCTTGCTTACTTAGGAGTCTCTTAAAATAAGAGTTGCATCTTTTGCTGTTACGTTCCTAATTACATTCATGATATCTTTGTCTGGAGTTTCAAACCATTAGTAGAATTTGATGCCGTAATCATCAGCTACATGACATAAATTTGTACAACCAACATGTTCAGTAGCTTATCTCAAAGATAAACTGGAGTGATCCTGTCACTAATCGGACTACATCCGTGCATGCATTTTGATGTGGTAAGTATGACCCAGTTTTCTTTAATCATGAATAATATATTGCATTAATCACTCTTGCCATTCCCTTCTTCCAAGCTCTGAAATCTTGCACAGTCCAGTCCAGCTTTATTGATAGTGGCAAGCTCCTCATCCTATTGTAACTTAAGAATGGTTGTACTGGCTAGACCAAAAGTCTACCTAGCCATGTATTTTGCCTCTGATGATGGCCACTATAAGCACCTTTATGCTTAAGGAAATTATTTATCATAAGTGTATATGTTAAATATTTACATATTTTACATGAGTTAACACATGGTATCTATAGTGGAGGAAGCATCGCTGAATATTTACCCTGTCTAGTAGTTTGTCCTATTCCTTCTGTAATGATAAATTTGCAAAGGTGCAAGTAATTTATTTTTTTCCTTCGCTGTGAACGGTAGTTTACCAGAGCCCTGGTTCAAGTTCATAAACACAGCCAGTACTCGTTTGCTGGAGTCTTTCTCCAAGTGTAACTTGTTTGGCCCTTTGCCATGATGGTCTGGCAATCTGGATTTGCAAGTGGATCAAAGGCAGAAAGCCATATAACTTGGAGGATATGGAAGTCACTGCCTAAAATTGGGGGATGGCTTCATTTTAGTGGCATTTGGTGGTTTCACTACACTCCCCATAACCCTAGTCCTCTTGTTCCCAAGCCCTCTACTGCTGTAATAAGTGCCATGTTCTGACACTGAAATCACCGATTTTAATAAAGAACAACCTCCCCAAACTTACAGAGACACAACACAATATCCTTAATTGACTGGTCAACTGCAGTTCAAGAGTTATTTCATCGGTGCTTTTTTTTTTTCCCCCTCACTTTGTAAATCAATATAACCTGGAAAAAATGTCAGGTTACGTGGGAGTCTCAAGCTAGTGAGAAGATAATTAGAAACGCCACAAGAAATCACAATTTTACGCTCAAACTCTTTAAACCGCAAGCCTGACGGATTGGTGCTATCAGAGGGTGGGAAATTTGTTTCTTTGGGCAATGGCTCAACTGTGAATCCTGTATTTCAGTGAAGGAAGAGAGTGGTTTTGAGCTGAAGGGAAAACGAAGTAGGAAGGTGCAAGTAAAGGCTGAAGCATCCCATAAGCGGAGCGGGGCTGACAGAGAGGGACCGCACCTGGCTGTAGAAGAAGTGTTAAGAAGCAGGAGAAAGGGGTTGTTCTGCCGGGTGAGAGCGAATAAGCCCCACAGCAAAGGCTTGCTGCGATGACCGCAGGCCGAAACACCCGTAAGGCAGAGGAGACCTTTCTTTGTAAGGCAGTGGGAACGGGGTGTGCAAAACGGCCGCGGCCCAGGTGCGAGCGGATGACAGAAAACACCTGGGGAAAGCCGCAGGAGCCGCGGTGACCCGGGCAATGGCTGGGCCAAGCGGAGCGGCCCGGTGGGGACCCGGCTCCGAGGCCCCGGGTCGGGAAGCCCCTTGCCGGCTCCGAAGGAGCGCGGCCCAGCCCGGCTGCCCCTCCCCGCCGATGCGAGAGAACGGCCGGAGCGCTGCGGCCGCCCTCGGCCGGCCTCCTCCCGCCAAGCCGAGTCCCCTCCTCCCCGCCGCCTTCCCGGCGGTGGCGGGCGGGCGGCCGAGGCGCTCGGGTCCTCGGCGGCTCTGCCCATGGGGGAGTGCGGGGTACCCCCCCAGGTCCAGCTCTTCCTCCGCGCCTGCGAGCAGGGCGACTGCGAAACCGCCCGGCGCCTTTTGGGGTTACCCGGCGGCGGCACCACGGCCGACCCGGCGGTTCCCTCCTCCTGCGGTACCGAGGAGGCGGCGGAGCCCCGCGGGGAAGCGCCCGCCCCGCCGGCTACCATCACCACCGCCGCCGTAGCCGTGGATTGCACCGACGAGGCCGGCAACACGGGGCTGCAGTTCGCCGCGGCGGGGGGACACGAGCAGCTGGTGCGGTTCCTGCTGCGGAAGGGAGCTTCGGTACAGAGCACGAACCACTACGGATGGAGCCCCCTCATGCAGGCGGCCAGGTAGGGGAGGGATCGGGGAGACAGAAGGGAGACTCCGGCCGCCATCCCGCTTCGCCGCGGGGCACCGGCCTAGTCAGCGGCCGGGCGCCGGCGGCAGCCCCGGGGCGGGGGAGGGAGGGCCGCCGAGGCGCAGCCTCGGCGGCCCTCCCTCCCCCGCCCCGGGGCTGCCGCCGGCGCCCGGCGCCTTCGCCCTCAAAATGCCGCTCCCCGGGCCGGGGGAGGGCGCCCGGGAGCGCCGGGGGTGTTCCAGGCGGGTCAGCGTGTGTGTGTGAGAGAGCGCGCGCGGGGAGGCGCCATGTTGTAGGCCGCGGCCGCTCGCCCCCGGTTATCCCGGGGAGCGGGATGCCGGCGGTCACCTGTTAGCGTCGCCGGTGGTGGGTGAGGAGGGGCTGTCGGGTTTAGGTTTGCATAAATATTACACCGGGGAGTTAGGTTTTCCCTTATCTGTGTTAAGGATGCGGTGATTGAAACCGTGCGTGCTCTTTCTTGGGTAAAGCCGGTGCGGAATCGCGGTCGGGAGGTAACCTGAGTGCGAAAACGCTGCTCTCCTCTTTCCTTCTGTGGAAATAAGATACGTGCGCACCCTTATTTCGTGTTCTGTCACTTTTTGGGGGGTGTCTGTGTCTACCTACCTGTTGAAAACTCACCTCTCGCATAAAACATACCGAGGCAAACAGAAATAATTAATTTCACTTGCCTTTTCCTTTTTTTTTTCCTAAGTGGCTCACTGGAGGATGTGGAAAATCATTGCTGAGGGTTTTAATGACAAAACTGGATTGTTTTCTGGTTTGATGATTCCGTGCTTCATGTAACCCGCTGCTGGGTTGTGGGAGGTCCCCGTATTGCTAATGCTGGTGCTTATCTTGATGTATACAGGTACCCCGTGGGTTTACAGATGCGTTTTGCAAGGTTGGAGGCTAGTGCTTTCCCATAGTAATGGAGTGCTTAACTGAGAAATGTTTTGGGTTTTTATTTTTTGTTTCATAACAGATTAAAAATGCTTGGAAGAGTCGAGTCTGTTTCAAAGTCAACATTTCTCTTTTCAGTTAAAGCCCATAGAAAGTTCCCAAAGAATGAGTCACACAGCTGGTTTCCCAGCAAGAACAAGGAAGACAAGGTTCAACAATTTTTTTTATTTTATGAAGGTTAAAAAAAAAAAAAAGGAGAAAAGTTGCAGAAACATTTTTAGGTTTTTTTTCCCCTTAATGAAAACCATACGCTTATTCTCTAAAAACAGTAAACTCAGATCACTATAACCCTCTCACTGTTTTAAAGAAATGACTTGTTGCCATTTGAAAAGTACTGTAGATATCTTTGAAACCTGTGGAGCAAGCATAAAGTGGAAGAGCATTTTGCTTTTTTCTTTCTAATGGATAACCAAAAAGGAAGCAGTGTTTGTACAAACGTAGGTTTGAACTATGTACATGTTTCATTTTTTGGCTATGGTTAGTCCTGTTGAAATTGGGACAGGGGATAGCATATATGCGTAAAATTAATCATGTGTATGGGGTTTGCGGTTCCTACTGAATTGACACTGTGAAGGCTACCAGGATAGACCTAGGGACTAGACAGGCCCTGGAGGCTTCCTTCTGCAATTATGTACTTTCTGAAGGGAACATAGGGAGTTTTGGTCTCGTATCTGCTGTTGGTGGTTAGTAGCATTCTTTGGGGTTTCCTCAACTAAGACGTGCTTTGCTGCAGTGTACAAAGGCTGCTTTCAGGATCAAAGTTTGATTGTGTTAAACGCTGCACAAGCATATAGTAATGCATGATATCTGCTACAAGAGCACAGAATACACGTCTTGTCAATGTATTGCGTTTATTAAAATGTGGGATTACTCAGCTGAGGAACGGTAAAGGGTTTCCATTTTCTCACGGTTAGCTAGCTGCTTGGGTGTATGGCTTGCATGATTGTCCTTTGCTTACTGACAAACTACCAGAGCCTCTGATAGTCAAGTGGTATCAAAGCTGGGTTACTGGTGAAACTGCTGTCAGAGTTCAATAGTCTGAGAAAGTTCTTTTTGATGTTCCACCCAAGGAGGGTTTAATGCTTTAATACCAAGTTTCCTTATTGGAAGATATTTGATGTTACACAGCATTCTAATTTAGCCTAGTGATACAGCAATCTCCTGAAATCATAACACAAGCCTAACGCAGCAGCTGCAATGCACAGTTGAACCACAAGACAAGCAGCATGCCCATTACCAGTCCCTGTATGCTCGCTGTCACGATGCTGGGCGTCCCCAGTTGCCCGGGAGGAATAGGTGGCTGGGAGCCAGCTCAAGCCCCTTGCTCTCTTCAAAATTTGTTTCTCGTTGGTTGCTCAGTTTTGGTGCTCTGTGTTGGGCTGAGCTTCCCCCATGCTGGTCTGGCTGTCTCAGGAGGATAGTACTTTCTATTGATTGTTTTAGGGAAGACAATTCATGCAGCCAGTTGTCCCGCTCTGCTGATAGAGCCATTTCTCTAAAACAAAGGCCACCCTCTGGTCCCCTTTGTGTTGAGAGAAGTTTAGCTTACTTTAAAACAGCTGTGGCCACTGACTGTGTTCTTCTCTGAGCTTCATGGGCACATGCCTGTCTTCCCTGAGCCTTCTTCCATTGTGGGGGTTCGGGGTTGATTGATCATTCACAACTGGAAAGCCAGAGATGATGCAAATACAAAAGATTGGCTATCCAGTTCATAAAAAGGTTTTGGGTGAGGTTGTTTGTTTTTTTTGGGGGGGGGGGGGGGTTAAGCATTGACTCTTTGCAGTTTTTACTCTACTTGCTCAATAGTAATGAGGTTACTTAATTAAAATCTCTGCAAACAAACTGGATTTCACTCTTGAATGTGATACAGGCCTGGAAATAAGAGGATGAAAGTGACTCTCTGGTTTATGGAAGGTACATGTTGATGTCATGCAGCTGAAAATGAGGCTAATGTTGCTGCTTTGACCAGAACATCCTCTTAAAGAGGTGCCTGGTTTATGAACGTGGTCACTGCTACATGTGGAATGGTTTAGTTTACAGTCCTTAGCTGTTGATTGCTGCCCTCCAGTAAGGTGATCACTGTCACATTCAGTGATGTGTGCATGATCCCACGTAGTGTATTAGTCAATAGGCCAATTTAGTAACAAAGTGTTCTGTGTTCAGATGTCTTGGCTTTGTGTGGCAAGGTTTTGGTAGCGGGGGGGAAGGGTTACAGGGGTGGCTTCTGTGAGAGGCTGCTAGAAGCTTCCCCTGTGTCCGACAGAGCCCATACCAGCCGGCTCTAAGATGGACCTGCCGCCGGCCAAGGCCGAGCCAATCAGCGATAGTGGTAGCGCCTCTGTGATGATGTATTTAAGAAAGAAAAAAAGTTGTTGGGACACACAGAAATGGCAGCCAGAGAGAGGAGCGAGAACATGTAAGAGAAACAGCCTTGCAGACCCCCAGGTCAGTGAAGAAGGAGGGGGAGGAGGTGCTTCAGGCGCTGGAGCAGAGATTCCCCTGCAGCCCGTGGGGAAGACCATGGTGAGGCAGGCTGTCCCCCTGCAGCCCAGGGAGGTCCACAGTGGAGCAGATATCCACCTGCAGCCCCAGGGAGGACCCCATGCTGGAGCAGGTGGGCGACCCCATGGAAAGCCCACGCTGGAGCAGGCTCCTGGCAGGACCTGCAGATCTGTGGAGAGAGGAGCCCACACTGGAGCAGGTTTTCTGGCAGGACTTGTGACCCCGTGGGGGACCCACGCTGGAACAGTGTGCTCCTGAAGGACTGCATGCCGTGGAAGGGACCCATGCTGGAGCAGTTTGTGAAGAACTGCAGCCTGTGGGAAGGACCCAGGTTGGAGAAGTTCGTGGAGGACTGTCTGCCGTGGGAGAGACCCCACGGTGGAGCAGGGGACGAGTGAGGAGTCCTCCCCCTGAGGAGGATGAAGTGGCAGAGATAACGTGTGATGAACTGACCGTAAACCCCATTCCCCGTCCCCCTGTGCTGCAGGGGGGGGTGGGGGGGGTGGTAGAGAATCCGGGAGTGAAGTTGTGCCTGGGAAGAAGGGAGGGGTGGAGAGAAGGTGTTTTGAGATTTGGTTTTATTTCTCATGACCCTACTCTGGTTGATTGGGAATAAATTGAGTTAATTTTCCCCAAGCTGAGTCTGTTTTGCCCATGATGGTAATTGGTGAGTGATCTCTCCTGTCCTTATCTCGACCCATGATCCCTTTATTATATTTTCTCTCCCCTGTCCAGCTGAGGAGGGGGGGGAGTGATAGAATGGCTTTGGTGGGCACCTGGCATCCAGCCAGGGTTAACCCGCCACATCAGAGTATGTCGGTTTTCTTTGAGAAGCTTCTGCCATCCAAGGTGTTAATTCTCCTCCTTATCTCTTTTTCTCAAGGTTCGGACATCTAAGTGTGGCTCACATCTTGCTGGAGAATGGTGCTGATCTCAATGCACAGAATAAATTAGGAGCCAGTGTCCTCACAATGGCCTCCAGAGGTGGCCACGTCAGCATGGTGAAATTGTTGCTGGAATCTGGAGCTTTTGTAGACAATTATGACCATTTTAGCACAAGTATGCTCAACAGCAGCAGAGACGACCTTCCCGATATCACTCCACTAATGGCAGCTGCTCAGCATGGACATGAGGCAGTGGTACATCTGTTATTAGACTGGGGAGCTGATTGTAATTACACTGTGAAGACTATGGGCTGGAGTCCTTTAATGCTGGCAGCTGTTAGTGGAAAGGTGAGCTTGGCACAGCAGCTCATGGAGAAAGGTGCCAATCCCGATCACCTGAATGTGCTACATAAAACACCTTTTGAAATCTCTGTTGGCTTCAAACACAAAGACATGAAGGACTACCTGGAATCTCTCACAACGATCAGACCCCAGGCAGGTATGGAGTGTTATTTTTTTTTGTTTTGCGTTCTTGAAGTTTTGATGCATATGTACAAATTGAAGGGGTTATTTTGTATGTGCATGATCTTTTCTCTTTTGAAAATGTTGGAGTAGGTACACCTACCTTGGGTGAGGCAGGAATACCCAACTTCAGCAGATTACCTCTGCGTTAGCATGATGAGATTTGTGTCCTGCAATAACAATCATGTGAAACATTTTGAAATGTTTTAATATTTTAAATATTTTTTGCTTTTAAAACACGATCCAGGTGCTCATTTAGGAAGAAAATTACAAAGGCCTACTTGAAATGCACTGAAGAAGGAACATAAAAAGCAGAATAGGATATCAAAGAACGGATATTGCAGACTCAAAACCTAAAAGAGTTAAAATCTGGAAAACCTGCCTTGTAAGGAGAGACTGAAGAAGTTCAATCTGTCTAGTTGCATGAGGAGGTGGTTAAGAGGTGTGATTAAGAAAGTGTCCACATTAAGGGCAGGAAGTCCGATACTGGAGGGCCTTTTTATATGGCAGCCAAAGAAAAAAAACCTGTGAGTTTAAAGTTAGAAGAATTTGAATGGGAAATAAGACACTATGTTTTGCAGTGAAGCTTAGACTTGGAGAGACTTAGTAGAGGTGTGCAATCTCATAACAGTTGCAATCAAGGTTAAATGCCTTTCTAAAACTCATCATCGAATTGTCTTCACTGGGTGTCACATACAAGGCCTGTGACATGCAGAAAACCAGATGAGGTTAACGTAACGGTTTCTTCTACCACTGTCTGAATATATGAAACCTCCTCAGTGTCCTTTGGAAGTGGGCTGTGTATTCTAAGAAAACCAATTATTAATATGGATGAATAACAAGTTGGCATGTCCCCTACTTTTCTGTTCCTTGAAGGAGAAGGGAATACTGAATTAACTTCAGGACCTCATAAGCAACCTCCTCCTTTCAGACATGAATATGCCTGCTTGTGTGCACACACACTGCTCGTGTGTGTACAAAACTAGATTAAAATAACATTATTTCAATGCAAATCTCAATTAAAATGAAGTTAAGAAATGCTGCTTTTATGGTTTTTCATTTTGCCCACTACTGCATTCATCATGTGTGCTGAATGAGACGAGAACTGGTAAAGAAACATTTTGTGACCGTGTAATTAAAGAATGTGTGGTGGTCATATAGCTTTAGCCATGGGCGTGGAAGGATATAAGAAATCCAGGATTTTGTAGAGAGAGCTAGTGTCTTGTTACTTGGGGATCTGAAGGCTTGGGAAGCTGTGAGCAAACTTAGACTAAAACGTTTTTCCTCCAGTATTAACCAGTGTAGCCAGTACCATATACTCAACTGAAAGGACAAAAAGGTATGTTATGTGTCTTTACCAGTAATTTTCCAAGCTGTTTTTTTAATTACTAAGCAAATTTGTATTCTGTTGACAGGTGTTTTTGTATGTGATTTCCTAGGATTCTTGCTTTTATTGAAGATAAAGGTTGAAACCTACTTGCTGTCATCTGTCAGTTTGTTAATTAATTTAGTTTTTAAAAATTTTTTACTTACTGTGGACATCTCCCCCCAATATCTTTCCAAATTAAGCTTTTCTTTCTAGCTGGTTCTATAAAATAATATGAATGTCTTATGTTAGTTTTGTTAAAGTACTGTGGATTTGCTGCTCTTTCCTTCTCCAGAAGTTTGTTTATGCTAACAGAAATGCATTAAATCTGTTCCTGAAATCAGACAGTTTGGTTTGGACATTGTGTTGGACTTTTGAATGTCAATAAGTCATTTTAGAGATTGAGACCTTACTCTGTATGTGGTTGTTTGGGGACACTTGTCAAGGTGTTTGTGCTTTATGATGCAGACCAGTGCTGGATGGCGCTCAGCAAGAGGGTTTGGAAGAGCTGCGTCTGGATTTTTCAGCTTTGGAGTACTTGCTATGAAAGCTAAGGATGTGGCTAGCCCTAGAAATAACTTTTTCTAGGTGCTACCAGCCATAGTGGCAGAAAGCCTGTAGGGTAGGATAGTCTACTTTAAGCTCTGTGCCACTTGTGATACCCGAATAGGCTTATTTAAATCTTACCTAATTATGTCTGTATTACACTGCCATGTGGATGTGTCTGCAGTCCCCAAAATTGTTACTTTTTATTTACATTTAGTGTCATTTCTGCAGGTCAAGCTTCCCTTGTACTTTAAGAAGCAAGGACAAAAATCTGACATTTGTTTGTGCTTCAGAGAAGGTGTTAACTTAGTCAGATGTTGACTCATAGGTTAAGTTGGAGCTAGGGCTTTCATACAGCCGCGCCACCAGACAGAACTGGCTGATTGTAGACATTTGCTCATGACCAGTCTCTTAGGAGTAGACATCAGTTGGTTACAGTACACAGAGAATCAGACATTTGTGGGATTCACTAGTGCAGCGCTTTATACTTTGCCCGTACATTTGCACATACAGAACGTATGTCCAGGCAGAGTTGGCCTCATGAGTCTTGAAAGTCTTCTGTAGTCATATGACTTAAAGTATTGAAGAAGTCTGTTTAAGCTAGGAGAGTGGACTTGCTTTAAAGCACAAGTGTTTCTGTCACCTCTGCTGAGGGGGAGTTCCCATCAGCAGAAGGGTAGTAACTAATTGGGGCAGAGAGGGGGGTAAAAATGTTAAGCTTCCACACAGATTTCTGCATTGGTTTTTAACCACAGCTTCAGTCTCCTCCTAGCACTGAGTCTTGTATATCCTGGGAAGAAACAACATCCTTTCTTTCATACAGAAGGCAGCAGAAAAGGAACTTGTCTTCTGATCTATTGCCATACATAGGGCGAATTGCCTCTGAAAAGAAAGCAACTCACTTTTCAAGGCTATTTTCAGTAGCAAATTCAGAACTACCTGAAATGGCCTGCGTGTTGCCTGTGTTCTGTCCCTGTCCTTGCTTCGGCTTACCCAGACGGCAGTCCTTACTTCTGGCATCTCTTTGTGGTCTCCTGTCCCTGAGGTTGCCTCTCTTCCAGGCTTTTTGCGTGCCAAGTATGGAGTCTGGTCCTTTCCTAAACTAGTCTTTTGAAATCTGTTTTCCAATGGTGAGCTCATACACAGTTCTTTCTATAAAAGCAGTTTCTGAACCAGGAGAAAATGTAGGACCCACCACTCTCTTTCCCAGTCTTAAAATAAGAGTTTATCATGTATTTTTGGGCTTCCCAGCAATTGCTTTTGTTCAGTATTTTGAAATTACTTCCTTTGGAGTCAAGCTATGAACATTAACCTTTTCCGTATTACCATAAAAATGGTAGAATTGGGCTCAGGAAATCTCTCAACGACTTATTGTTTTCCTTAAAATCTTTTTACCCCATTGATTCTGTAGTGTCAGTAATGCTTTGGAAGATGGAGGGGGATAAATTTTTCTGACTTCGGTGGAAGGTGCAAAATATGTCACTATTTTTTCCTCATCATACATAGTGTCAGCAGTGTCAAAGCACTTTGAAGGCATGTTGAAGGAATGACCCTTCACTCAAAATATTAAAATTCGTAATAATTACAGTTCTTATGGCGATGGTGATCTAGGAGCTGAAGAGTATCTATTAATGCACAAATAGCAAGCTGTGTAGTTAAATCATCGCTATTATTTTTGTGACCTTCACAAATTAACCTGGCAATACTCAAGAGGAAATAAAAATGGGATAGCTTGTAAAACTCCTTTTGAGTCACCTTTCAAAATAATCCTGTACTATTTGAGTGTTTGCTGTTGTACAGAGGATTACACCAGACCACAGAACCATGCTGTGGTTCTTTAATTGATATTTTAGTCTTCCAGGCAGGAAACACAGAAGTTTCCAAATACAATTTCCTGATGGAGGATGGAAATTGAAAGGCAAAGGCCTGTACTGGTGCTTTAGTATAGTTTGTAGCTTTAGCTTTGCACAGAGAACCATACAGGTGAGTCATTCTTCCCAAAGGGAGTAAAAAGGTTATGAATGCTTTCTTTCTTCTTATTAAATGTATGTCTAAACACATGTTTTATAGTACCTTTACGTAAATTTTTTAATAGTTTTTGCTATAAAAATTTTACTAGAAATTTTTGCTTTTTTAGTGATTGCTAACAGAAATATTTATATTTCTTCCAGATACAGAAAAGAGGCAACCTGATGTCTTTCATGCTTTGAAATTGGGTAAGTACTGACAGGATTCTTCCACCATGTCTGGCTCTTGTAACTTCAGACCATCTTTGTTTGCTAACTTGGGAAACCGAGACATGTTCTGTTTTTACATGCGACTTTGGTTTTTTCCTTATTTTTCTTTTCATCTTAAAAATACATTTATTTCTGTAGTTTATATTTGTTTTTCTTCACTTTCCAATATGAGAAAATCTTTATGAACTCCTGGTTGTGGCTTTCATGCCAAAATGGTGTGAGATAGTTCCAGTTATTTCAAGACCATGCTACCTTTAATGTGAATTTTTTTTTTCCTTTCTCATAAACTTGAAGTATGAAAACGAAAGTGCTAATTGGTGTAAAAAACATGCTGGCCTCTACTCCATACAAGCATTGTAATTGCTTGTTAAAGTTGCTTCAAGAAAAGAATAAGTGTCTCACATCTTGCCTGTTCTCTCATGAGCAAGAGTGACTTTCATGAGCACACAACTGGTAAAACCATTCTGTGGAAAGAGCCAGTGCTATCCTGTTGATTTAAATTTGATCCAGGCTCTGATAGGTTGCACGCCTGGTGGATGGCAAGCTACTTTCTGCTTACCTATTTTCCTGGATCTTCCAGCATAGGAAAAAGGGCTGAGATGAAGGGTTTGGCCTGAGGCTTACTATCTGCTGGCTTTGGCATGGGAAACAAGACTGTTAACTTTCTGCTGAGGTTCCCGATAACGTTGCAGGTCAGAATACTCTGTGCTGTTTGCAATCTCTTTGACAGGTTAGAGAGATTCAGTATTTGAACCTTACCTCATTCCTGCTCTTATAGTTGGTATTTTGCCATTTAAATGTTTTCAGGGATGTGATAGCACGTTTAGCCTATTGCCAGCAGTCCTAGGTTTATAGACAGTCAGAAAAAAACCCAGTCACTCGGTAGTAAAGAAAAGTTACTAATAGATCTGTTTAATATTTTTCTTCAAGTATTGGAAGATGTCACTCCCATGTGAGATTAAATCTTATGTGCAGTGAAGTCATGAGAGGTGTCCCATCAGACCTAAGATGGGTCTCTTCTCCAGTCAGCCTGCCCTTACTTGGGACCAAGATGCCCCAGACAATGAGGAAACACTGGTAATACAGCCTTGCGTGTGCAGTGGACCTAATAATCCTTACTGGTGCTGTGCTTTCTACATCTGTGGTATAGAAAATCTGATCATAGCATACTGAAAGCCGGCTTTACCCCTCCTGATTGTGATGTGTGCATACAGAACAAGTAAGCTTTAGAGTTGAGCACAACTACCTCTCATTCCAGCTTTTTTGTCCATGTACCCGCTCCTGACTGTAACATAATCACAAAGCCTTTGGTATGGTTCACCTTCTTGCTTTTGACAGGGAGCTGCAACCTGAAGAGAGCTCTGAGTTAGCAACTTTCAGGGTTTCTTACGGATTTTTAGATCTTTTATTATTATTATTATTATTATTAGTGAGTGATTTTTGTGAAGGAAAATGCCATTTTTTCTGAATATCTGTCCAAATGGATTTCAGCAATGCATCTTTAAATCAACAGTTATCTTCCAAGTTTTATTGTTGCTGCATTCATATTGAAAAGTTAGAAGTGTTTTTTAAATGGTGAAGCCTGGCCTTAGCTTTCAGATCTCATCCTGGGTTTGTACAACAGTTTAACAGTTGCTTTTCAATTAACCATTGTAAGTCGCTCTCTCAGGAAGTTTATGGCTTTTCAGGCTACCAGAACTGGAAATGGGCAGACGTAATAGTGGAGAAGGAGGTGACAGGTAGCCATTTAATCTTTCTCTTAAATGTCAACTCTTCACATGTAAGCTACCAAAACCTCTTCTTGGAAAAGCCTCAGGTCTGTTAGATTTTAGAGAGTTCAGCTGCCTTTATTGTACCCCTGTGACTTTTAGTTTGAGATTGAAAAACGTTAGTGCTGGGCTGGAAGGAGTCTTAGGGCAGGGAGCCAAATCAGTACTGGTCAGCATACTCCTTTTGGGTTTTTTCTGAAATACTTGGCTACGGATGGCAGCACTGTTTAAAAAAAAAAAAAAAAAAAAAAAAAAAGCTCACTAAGTTAAGAAGTGTCCAGGCTAGAGTTCAAAGTCAATTCTGGAGTCACTGTAGGTTCCAGGATTTCTGTTTAACAAAGTCTGTGATGTGGGTCTGTGTTCAAAAAGTCACCTGCTGTCTTCTCCTAAACTGGGACATAAAAAAAGTAGTTCTGTGCTTTTGTGTCTTTCCCGTTCCAAGGAATTAGCCGAGTGGCATGGGTGGGTGTTAGTTTCAGTGCATGCCTTTAAGTGCCTGCAGGGTTTGTCTGGGATTCTGACTGGCTTTCCAAGGTAAATGTTCATGCCTGTGATTGAGTTGAAGGCAGCCCATGTCATGAAGCAGTTTACCATCTGAAGGTTTTTTTTAAAGGTGAGAATTTTTCCCATTTGCATGGCAGTTGATGATTTGCTGCTTCTTGCCTCTGTTCCTATGGTGGTACATATTCAGTCACAGATCTTTTTTTCCTCTTAACTTCTTCCCTGCTTTTGCCTGCCATATGTCATTAAAAAAAGTAAGGGAGGTGGGTGAGCTTAAGCTCTCTGCTTAAGATAATCCTGACTACCTCATATGTTTTTAAAAAGTGCTTGCTCCTACTTTTATTAAGATTTAGAAAAAAACGCACTACCTGGTTAAAATATGTTCAGTAGCATATTTTATACTGCTTTTCGTAATCTAGACAAGAACTCAGTGACTACCAGCCTCTTTATGTGGAAGCTTGAACATTAGGTTCACTTTTAAAGAACTAGAAAGATGACAGGAATAACACCTTACGCTTGAGCAAGGTAGTAGGGAATTTTTGCACTGGAGATTTAGTTTAAATATTGGAGGCAGAGTTAAAAAACAACTTTCTCAATATAAGAAAGTTGAGCACTGGAATAGATTAATTCCTTGAGAGGTTGTGGAATTTTCTCAATAGAGGGGTTTGGAATCAGTGAACTACCTTTGTAAGAGGAGTTATGTGTCAGTATGACATATGGCATTGTTCTACCTGCTTAAGGCAAGGGATGGCCTCTACCACCTTTCAGAGTGCCTTTTTACCCACTCTCTTTGATTATAAAATTGTTGCTTTCTGGGATTTCAGCCTATGGAAATGGAACAGGGATCTTCATTCACCCTGCTGAAGGACAAATCATGGTGTCTCAGCATCATCGGTTTTCCCTGCATGACATCATCTTATGACAATTTAATAGAAATATTCCCTACTTGTGTCTTCGTATGTGGAATGCACTGCAGTTTATACAGCCTTTATAGCTTAGTTGTTAATTTCAGAAAATTATTCTTGTAATGGGATTGTACTGTAAGTGTACAGGTAGGGAAAATGAGGGAAAACAGTGCCTTGTGCCTATGCCACAATTCGTGTAGCCTGGGAAAACGTACTGATTAACTAAAAGACCCAACGATGAGTACAAATACTTAGCTTTAGTGTTGCGGTTGCTCTAGTACTTTATTTTTCTGGTTTAATGCCACTAAATGTAGACCAATGTCAGCAAATCAAAATACATATTAATTCAGCGGCTAAGCAGTTCTCTTTTGCTCACATAGATTATGTTTTATCACTGTTTTGCAGGAAACTTTCAGCTGGTTAAAGAGATCATTGATGAAGACCCAAGCCAGGTCAATATTACCAACGTTGATGGCGCGTCTCCATTAATGATTGCAGCTGTAACTGGACAGCTGCCCCTTGTTCAGCTACTTGTTGAGAAAAATGCCGATATTGACAAACAGGATAATGTTCATGGCTGGACAGCACTAATGCAGGCCACATACCACGGGTAAGACGTGTGCTGTATTTGGGTCTAGCAGTAAAGAAGTTTCATTCTTCTTACATGCCAATATAAAAAAAATCTTTTTGATACTGACTCTGGAAGCAGAAGGGTCTTAGAAGAAACTGAGAGACTTGTGACCTCAATTTCCATGACTCCTGCACTGTCCTCTGCTTTTCAGAGCAGACCTGAATGCCATTTAGATTTCAGAATGAGTGGCACATTTGGGAACTTGAATCTTGCTCAGTAAGTGCTGTGAACATAGTGCTTCAGGCAGGCATTAGGAGCTTTGGTGCAGATTTCAACTTCCATCCTTTGATGTTTTTTAGTGTTTTGTAAGATAGTATCACTCCCTGCCAGGGTTGTAGGCCTAAGTCAAGTTGTGAAACTTCAAGGCAACCACCGTTGTATGCACCATCTTTTCCAGTCTTAAAACCGTACTTATGTTCCTCTATTTAGCCTTTAGTTTTCATGGAGCTTTCTGAAATGTGCCCACTGGAGAACGGATTGTCATTTTCTCTAAAGCTACTTTATGAATGCAGGTAGCCACTTCAGAGTCAAACCCCAGAAACTGGCCTGATACTTCACATGTGATCTCTGTCATATACTTGGCGTTGTCTGAATACAGGATATACAGTTTAGGAAGGTGAACTTTTCTCCATTGTTGTAGACAAGGCCCTCAGCAAGGTGAAGATTCACCTCACTGCCTGGTAATGCTCACATTAATTGTACAAATGCAGGTATTCTGCACCGGCTTTTATTTTTAGTCAGCAAATCTCACTGGACTGTGAAAGTGCAACAAAGGGGAAAAATAGGAGGTCAAGTTGTCATTGCTTTGTGAAATATCCTGAAGTAGTTCCTGGGACCTACATAGTATGAGATTCTCTGCTTCCTCACCAACGCAGTACTGATAGTAGCGATGGGCATTTGCCTGTAGATTAGTTTTTCTGGTGCAGCCGTTTTGCTAGCAGCAGCCACCCCAACACACAGGTGGAATCTCTACTCCAGCCAGCAGAAAGTGATGTGCAGGGCTGCTGGCATGTCCCCATGCCAGTACTCACGCACTCCTCTTGTCTGTGGAGGCACAGAGCATAGCTGAGTGTTGTGTGTGTTCAGATACTGCCCTTTCCCTTTCCTGGAGGACTGTTAGGAAAATTCCCTTCCCTATTATATCAATCAGTCTTTATAGCATGAAATTGTATTAACTTTGTCAGTACATTTAATGTTTAAGGTAGTGAAATTTTACTGGAGACTTTGGTATTGTTCATGCTTAAGTAAAACAAACTAAAGGACAGTGGCTCAGTGGAAGGACCAGAAGGATGTCCCAGCCCTGGAAATAAGGACTTGGCTTCCTGGAGACTTAGAGCTGTCCATGAAGGATGAAAGATACCCCTAGTCAACAAGGATAATGCTGGCATCGTAGCCCCTCTAAGACATCTTTGAGGCCTTCCCAGTGTTGTCTGGTATCATAGATAAGTAACAATAGCATGACCGACTCCAGGAACATCTGGATCAATAGATGAGCAGCAAGAATACTGCAGAAATATAGTTGCTTTGCAAAGTTTTACTATGTTTAGTAAATCGGTAGTGTGGGTGTTGGTGATTAGTCAAATCATGTTGTATTTAAATGCTCAAAGTGTACCAGAACCCTGTGTAAAACCACATTTGGGGTGCCCGAATTTGGCTGGGACACCTCGTGCGTGAATAAATGTTTACGCTTGTAATTCTGTACTTTGCGTCCTAGCCTTTCTCCTTAGTCGGCATGGGCCAGTTGCGAATTTTCAGAACAACTGGAAATCTTTAGCCTCCACAGAGCCTCAGCTTACTCTCTCTCGGGAGCAACAGTGGTGTGGAAGGTCTCTGGTTTGAAGGAGGGAGTGGGCAAGGTCTGTGTGAGCCAGGAGCAGGACTGTGTCTCTGTGTGCCCTCAAGGTGCAGGACTGGAAAGCAGGATGACGAATAAGGGATGACACAGTTTTGAGGAAGAGAAGAGAAGTAATGGGAAGCATGCAAAGGAGCTGTAGTGAGGATAAGCAGAATTTTTGTTAGAAGAGTGGAGGAACATTCCTCCTCCCATTTTAGATTGATTTGGTCTGGAGTGAGTTCAGAAGTGAAACCTTCATCTGTATGTTAAGAAGTTAATGCTCTGAAGTGGAGAGGTTGAGATCTGTTTGTCAGCTTCAGTATTAGAGTTTGCAGTCACCTATTCCTGCTTAAGAACATTTTTGCTCTGTGTTGCTTATGCGTGTCAGAGTTTGGCTTTATACAAGGTCAGTCCCTGCTCAAAAGGAGATTTCCCTTGCTTTGTTGTCTGTTCACTTATTTTGTAGGCTGAATTATGGTATTGTTTTTAACCCACAAGGCAAGTCCTGCTTATTTATTCAGGTATATGAGAGGGACTAAAGGGAACGGGGTAGTTGCTTTTATGCAACTAGCTTTTATGAGCTTTTGCTGGAAGGTGTTTGTGTTGGTTATCATTTAATGCTGATTGTTTTTGCATGTTAAACATTTGAAGGAAGTGGTAATGTGCTTTCTCAATTATATAGTATATATCTCTAATTAAGTGAAGTACTGTTTGGAGTTCATAAATTATCTTCAGTCACTTTGGTTTTTCTGTATGCAATTTCTTACCTGTTCTGAATATGAAGTTGTGTTGAAGTATTACTGATGGCATATGATGACTGCTGGACTGACCTTTGTCTTTCCATCTGCTTTTTTGTCCTAGGCATTAATGGCTTTTCATTGGGAAGGTGTTTGGCAACAAATTCTAGAGCCAGTTCCAAAGGGTCAGCTTAAGAAACTGACTGTTTCAATTATTTTTTTTAGGCTGACTTTCTGCATGTTGATTAGTGTAATTCATAGCAAGTAAACAGTGACTGACAAAGGAATCATGGGAGCTTCTGAATAGTTTGTGAACAAATTTTAGACGTGGTTAGCTATACAGAACGAAAAAGTCTGATCTCTAATTGAGGAGCAATGGTATAAAAGGATGAAAATAGAGTATTAGGTTTTGAGGGGAGTTTTTTGGGTTTTGGTTTGGTTTTTTTTTTTAACATGAGCAATGCCTTTTTTTTTTTCTTCCCTTAAAGAAACAAAGATGTTGTAAAGTATTTGTTAAATCAAGGAGCTGACGTCAATCTTCGTGCAAAAAATGGATATACAGCTTTTGACCTAATAATGCTGCTGAATGATCCAGGTATGTTATTCCAAAGAACAGTGAAGGAATGTACAACATAAACGGATAAACATCCCTTCCAATCTAGAAAATACATTAAAGTTGCTAGGAAGTATCCTCTGAAGTCTGGGCTGGACTGGACCAAGAAAGGATACTGCCTGAAATTGGTGAGTTTTGAGTTAATTGGTTAGATGAGTGTATACATTTATGGGATAAAAGATTCTGTGCATTCCTCTTCCTGTGTTTTTGAAGATGCTCCAAAATGTGGTGTTCGTGGCACCACCAGAGCCACTTCAGTGGCATTTGACTGCGGTGGCCCAGGTATTCTGTAGTGTCACTAGCACAGAGCTGTGAACTAGAGCTAGAAGTTTCCACTCAGTAAAGAGCACTAAAGGGACAGGACAAAGAGAGTGCAGTCAGAACAAAACTAGTGAACTCCTGGCTAAACCTCGCACTAGGTCTGTAAAGGCTGAGAACAAGTCACACTTCAGGTTGTTTTTATGGGAGTACTTTAGAAATAGGCAGCGTGTTTTGAGGAGACTTCAATGAAACACATTTAGTTTTTGTTGTAGTTTGTTTAGCCTATATAATTTGTCACTGTTAAGCTTGCCTGGTAGCTGGATTGCTTTATCTGAAGCCAAAAAACACTACTGCTGATGGAATTAATGTTTTATTTTCTCTGTATTTACTCATTATGGTGGTTTTGGTCACTAGCAGATACCTTTCCTTTGTCAAATGTAGATCTCTAATAGTATGAAATTTCAGAAAATACATACAGTGAATTATTTTGTAACTAACTTCTTGTAGGACAGAGTAGTTTGTCTTCTTACCTGTCTCTCTCTCTCTATATGTGTAGGTCAGTTCTGTGTGCCCTTCTGAAAGTCTTCCCTGATTTCTGTGTAAAATACAGATTTACAGAGTATTTTTTGCTTTCCTGTCCTCATTTCATGCTTGTTCTTTTTTCTTCCTCTTCCTTGCTTTTTTTCTTAATTTTTGTTGTCCAGCTTTTTTCTTACCATGTCTTTTCAGTCCCTTCAGTATCCAGGCTGAACATCTCCTTTCTCTTTGGGATTTAATTTCAAGCTTCTTTTCTGCAACCTACGCTTGAAGAAAGAATATTCATTTTTCTCTACTCTCTTCTGTGTCAGGTGAGAAAAGGGAGCATCACAATATGGTTCTTAACTTCAAAAAGTGCAAGAGGAGGCAGTTCACTTGGTCAGACATGACTGATTCCAACTGAATAGCATGCTTATTTATATTGATAAATACCTTTAGAGAGGTGATGGTAAGACTACAGCTCCTTGTGTGGGGAGAAGGTGTGGGAAACTTGGGTCAAAAAAGAAGGTTTTGGGGTTTCATCTGCTTTGTCTTTGAGAGGTAGATCAATTACTACTTACATGGGATTTATAGGGAAAGTGTCAGTTTATCAGTCATAATTTGGGAAAGCAAAACAGACTAAACATTATCTTAATTTGTTTTCTTTTAGACACAGAGCTTGTACGGTTACTGGCATCAGCATGCATGCAAGTAGACAAAGACAAGAATAAACTGAACAACAGATCATCTTTGCCCTGTTCCAGAAGTAGGCAATCCTTAAATGTCCCAATGTTGCCAGATGACAAAGGAGGTCTAAAGGTAAATATATTCACTCTTAATAAATAACCAGTGCATTGTTTCCTATAATTTTTGAAGCAGAGAAAGTCATTGCTAAGAAGTACGTTGGATCTAATAAGTAACTGGGGTTTTTTTTGCAGGGTGGGGGTGTTCTGAATTCCTTGTTCATAGCACTTCCTTGTTTTACGAAATGCAGCATGTGTTTAGCTTTCTTTTTGTCAGATGGCAAGGCAAAGGGAAGACTTTTAAGGAAGAGTTTGCATCAAAGCATTTCAGTGCCTAGACACAGATGTCATAACTAAGTAGTGGAAGGTATCATGTTCATAAGTTTGGAACTGACTCCATTATGATCTTAATTATAAGTCTGCCTTTAAAATGCAAATGTACTCCAGTTTTAGTAGATTCTTTATACTCATTACTAACTTTTTTTTTTTTAATTGGAGTGGATGTGTTATGGGGATTTGGCTAGTATCTCCTAACATACTGGGAAACTGCCTATTTATATGTTTGTTCTATGGAGGAATTGCAGCAGTAGTTCTTCTATTTTACTTTTATGGTATTTAGTAGACCCTAGAAGAAGGAAGGATGATCTAGGAAGGAAACTGAAGCTCTGGTAATGTACTTGAAAATACTCCTGGGACTCTGTGTGGGACAGACCAAGAGACTTAGAGGCTACACATCTTGTCTGCCTCTAGGACAGATGGTAGACTTCATTTCAACCATAAATGGAAACAGGCTTTTGACTTTGAAAATTAAGAAGATCATAGCAGGGATTTTAATATGAAGAGTGTGCTGTTGAGGCTTACATGTCCTCTGGCATGCTGTATTTTTAACTTGAAATTGGCAGTAGTCCAATAGGAAACAACATAGAGTCAGAACAAGTGAATGCCACTTAAAGAGATTGCAACTTGGATTGTCTATTTGCAAAAGAGAAGGAAAAAGTATTAGTTTGTTTTGTTGTTGTTGCTGTTGGTTTTTATTTAGGTGAATAATTTTTGATTGTGGTGTACCTCAGAATTTCCTTGAGTCCATGATCTCACATTTTTAGGATAAATACTATCAGGGTCTTGGAAACACACATGGTGATTCCAGGCTATTGTTGACATGAATGGTTGACATGAACCATTTAAAGTTCTACTTCAGCTCAAATCTGTTTTAACTAAGAAGCAACAAGTGGTTATTTTCATATGTTTATTCTATTATTCGATATGATACAACTTCAGTATCAATTTAGATGGACCTATTTAAGAATGCAGTTACTTAAATGGGAGCTTGTCAGAACAGCTTTTGGTGTTGTGGAGTACAGATCAACAACAGGTTGGATTGCTATTCTTGCAGTATTATGACACAAAAGTTTGGATTAGGGTCGTAAAAGATTATGAAGTGAAATGAAAAAAAATTACAAGATTTGTTAATAATAAAGATGTACACATGAGTACTGACACAAATTTAATATTTTGATGTGTGGAATGTTTAAGTATTTGGTCTCAAAACTACAAAATATTACAGTGTTTACAAGTTAAGTCTTAAGCACTTTTTCAGCAGAAATAGTATTCTGTATAGTTCTCTGGTTATATACATATATAACCTGAAAGCCAATATAACCCCCTCTTCCATCACTGCTTAATGCTTTATTAACCATTCTGTCTGACCACAAGTATGTTACATATCTTACTCTCCTTACAAATGTTCACCAGCATGGGAAGAGAGTGCTGAAGTGAGGGACCTCTCCTGGGTTTTGTAGCAACAGTGCTTCCATGTGGACAACTGCTCTGTGCTGAGCCAGGACTGTAAACAAAAGATATTTATGGTGACTCAGCCAGTACATAAATTTTCTGTCTATATCACTGCAAATGATGGAATGTGGGGTCTACACAATCATGGACATGTAAAAATGAGAGGGAATTCAAGAGGCTCATCTACCTCTATATAAGGAGACAGAATGAACATGCCAAGAACATCCTTGACTGAAGTTTCTGTTCTGTCTTCTTTTACTGTGGTGAAGGGATCCCGTGGTCCCATGGTCTCTGTCAGCACCCAGTTCCACTGCTTGACTCTTCTTGCAGTCAGAATTTTTCTCCACTGATCTAATCTGTATCTCTCTTGCTGTGTATTAAGTTCATTGATTCTCATTCGGAGGCCACCTTCATTTTTATAAGAACTACATAAATACTGAAAGAACTCTCATATTTTTGTCAGGTTTTTTTTTTCTAGACTAAATAAAAATAGTTCATTCAAATTTACTTGTTTGCACATTATGTTTCCTAAACTTACTATTTCTAATTTGTCTATATCTGTCAAGGTGAGGGATCCAAAACAAGTAATGACATTCCAGCTAGGGTCTCAGTATCACATAGTGGTGTACAAAAACTCTTGCACAGTTGTGTGCTTCATGCTGTTACCAGTGAAATGTACCTTTTTTTTTTTTCAGCAGTAAGACACTGTGCATCTCTACTTAGCTTGTGATACGTTAACGACTCTGATTTTCTTTTTTATTTTAGTACAGGCAGCTGCTTTGCTACTTACTCCCTTTTCTGTATTTGTACACTTGATTTCTTCTTCTTACATGTCAGCTTGACCCCTACTGAATAATGTCAATTTGTCAGTGTTTAAATTTAGAATATCTAAGGTGCTCACAAAACTGTCCAGATAGATGTCTTCCATAGACTCTGCAAAATATGTTACATTTCATTATTGCTGTTGTTAATGAACATTTCCAAACTCCTGTTTCACTCCATGAAATATGTCCTCCCAATTTGAGATCAAATTGTTGGTAATTTATTTCTTAATAGTTTTTTTGGCTATGGTGCTTACCTTGTATTAATTTTACTTGAACCATACTTTCCTCAGTCATTTGGTGAATGTTACATGGAATATCAATAAAGGCTTTATTGAAGTCAAGCTATGTTACAGCTTTTCCTCCCTTCTGCCCACTTGACCAGTTATTCTGTCAGAGAGATTGATGTGGTGGGATTCATTCCCAACAAACCCCTGCCAGCTGTCTCTTATGAGCTGTGATGCCATACAAAGTTTTTTCAGCGGTGTCCTTTCAAGTTAAGCTTTTCGATCAGTAAATTTTCAGATTTTGCTCTTTGGGGTAAGAGTGCTTATGTATTTGCATTTTGCCTGATTTCTGTAACTTCTTCCATCCTCTTAACTTATCTTGAAGATAATCAATATTTGTTCAGAGGTCGTGTTGTCTGTAATTACTCGAGGGTAATTTTAATCAGTCTTGTCTGGTTTTAATTCCTGTAAGCTTATTTAAATATTCTTCCTCTGTTAAGCAAATGCACTTATATTCCTACCTTCCTCCTGGTAATGGTATTCATACTAAAATATCTGATCACAAGTAGGCTGCTTTTGAAGTTCAAAAGAAACCCAACCCTTTTCAGTGTCTTCTGTTTGATCTCTTTTGTCATTAACTAGTAGACTTTTGTTGTGTGTTTCTTTTATTTGTAGTTTATGTGTAATACAGGCCCTTGTTCCTTTACATACTGATTATGTAGTGGATAACCATGATCTCATTCTTTACCCCCTTTCGTGGAGGAACTGTTAAGTCCTTTGTTTTGCACCATTTTGTGGACTTGAAAACAAAGTTGTGCCTTTTCAATATACAAAAATTTTATTTCCTCTCTTCTCTTCCTGCCTGTGCTTCTTCAGCAGGTTATACTCTCAATGTCAGTATTAGAGCAGCGTGAATTATCACACTCAGTTTCTTTTTTAGATTAAAGTTGTTTGAGGGCAGAGATTTCCAGTTCTTCCCCTTATTCTTTCGTTCCTAATATTGTTACGAATGTCTAAGTTATTTCTCTAGTGACAACACCATTTTTCTTTTATAGTATTGCCTTCTCCCACTGCTACTAGATTTCAGCCTTTTGACAGACACTATTTTTAACCACAAACACATTTTTGTTACTTGGCTGCTTCAGTCTAAAGCCCTTTATTCCAGCTTCTGTACGTGTGTGATGTGGTAGGGTATATGGAGAGGCCACAACCTTCTGCAGCAGCAGACTGGAAATTCCAGAGCGCAGACCACTGTACTCTAAACACGAGAGGACAAGATGAACCTCTCCCCTATCATTCCTTTCTTGCAGGAGAGCAATAGTTTTTTATATGGTAACATAGTGGCTGTACGTACTCCATTTCAGGTTAGTTTGTGGTGTGAACATATGTTAACAAAGCAGAAGCACCGTGAAGAAGAGTGACAAAGATGATAGGAACTTAGAAGTGATCTTTGTTACAGAAGCAAGCTAGCTTCAGGGATCAAAACCAAACCACATTGTGCAAGCAGTCTCTTTTGTAAGCTCATAATACTCTGTGTTAAAACTAGATGGATTTTTTTGCCCTTTCAGTTCCTTTTGAAGGGTGAATAAATGCTGAACTGTGTGGGTTTTATTGCTTTCTTGGAACTATTTGTCTCTCTTGCCTTTTTCCATCAGGTCTTTGTAGCTGAAAGTAATGTAAATCTTTGTTAGTTATGGCTCCAAAGAGATACAAAGGTCTGAGAACTCTATCCATTACTAATGCTTTGTGCAGATTTAAAATCTCTTTAATGATTATCTGCTAGAAGGATTGATTTACGGGGAATAAGTTTACAGTTTATATTACTTCTACTGTATGACAGTTGGGAAGACATATATCAGTAAGTAGTTGAAAAACGTTAAATGCCAAGGAGAGAGGGGAATATGTATGATGAGAAGGAATGGCTAAGAATAAACTAGGAAAGTGTGTTATCTGGATTGGATATCATGTAACGCTGCCTTGATGAAGTATCATCACTTTTAGTTGACTTTTTTTTTTTTTTAACTGTTCCAGAAAGGGAAGAAGAAGCTTTGCTAAGAAATAATCAGAAGATATTTGTAATCTGATTTACCTACAAGCCACATAATCTTTAATACAGATTGTATAGGTCATCTTAATATAGCCTAGGTCTCGTATAGTCTAGAGAAATGTCCTGTGAAATACTTGAAGCATCTTGCACTGTCTGCCCTGTAAAAATGTGTAAGTCTGTAAATATTTGGATAAATTGTATTTTGAGCAAAGGTGGTTCTTTCATGTAACAGTTTCCACATATGTCATACCTCTGTGGATAGAGGTTGTTAGGTGCAGTAGTCCTAAGGTTTGTGGTGTTTTCACATCTGCTATTTCCTTGCTTTGCTCTTCTTCAATTTATAGTCTTTCCAGTCTGGCAGGGTTTAAGTTATCTGTATAGCAGCACTGTATGGATTGTGCATCTTTAGTTTGACAGGAATACTATCAGAACTCTTCCAGTTTGCCATTGATTTTGAAAGTCTTAAGGAGAAGCTTTCATGCAGGTTGGATAAACTTCTATGCACACCTCTAAAAAGCAGAAAATATACATGCCAGTTCGTAGATGCCAAAGAGTGTAAGAATGGATGATGAAATTGGAAGTTAAAGGGAAGATTAAATATTTGCGATGTAGCTGTAAAAATTTCCTGTTGAAATTGCCCTAATCCTTTTATCTACCTTGCCTTTCCCGATAGTGTGGAAAAATATTGTAAGGCATTTGCCAGATGAAAAATAAGGAAGGAGATTAATCTTATACATACAAATTATGTTGAAGGATTCTGTTGATAATTGCAAGCCACTTGAACATTGCTTTTGTAGTTTATATCAAAAACTCCTTGACAGATTTATCACTGCTGTAAGGCTTACTTAATTGCACATTTTTTTCCCTCTTTTTTTCTTCTAGTTGGAACTAAATTGTTGTGTCTTCTTATCAATCTAGTCCTGGTGGAGCAGAATGTCCAATCGATTCCGCAAGCTGAAGCTGACTCAGACATTGCGCCATGGATTTCCTTCCAATCAGTTTGTGCCTTTTCCCGATGAGCCTGAACCATCATTAAGTTCCACCATAAAAGCAGTTTCACAGAGTGATACAGACACCCCTGGAAACTTTGATGCTGCTACAGCCTGGATCACAAATAACAAAGCTAGTGGTAAAGCCAGAGTTACCTTGTGGGAAGTGAGCTCTTGTGGGATAGTCAAGATGATACTATTTCTAATTTATTGATTTAGTTTTTATTTAGCTTAATATAACTGAAAAGACACTTAATGTATTTGTAGTATATAGGAAGAGAGATGTCTGTACTCCTGACTGTTGATCATGCTGAATGCTGAGTGCAGCATCATTTAAGCAGGAAAATGTTAATATAACCATGTTACTGTTCTGTAGCAAGCACCATTAAATTGGACAGTAGAGACAGGTCACTCAAAAGTTGTTAATATCTTTGGTAAACTAATTTATGTAATGAAAACCAATTTATTTAAACAAAGAAATAACTATGAGAAGATTGGAAAAGCCCAAATCATAAAGCACATCTACTGAAATTGTACAGCTCTCCATGCAAAACCCCCACAGTTTGGGAAGTGAAATAAGACTATTGGCTTAATTTTAATTCAGGTACGTGGCAGTGTTACTGGAAATTTTGGTTCTGTGTGCTTACTGAGCATAAAGCTGTTGAATGTTTGAAAACAATAAGCTATCCTCGAGAACAAAAGTAGAAGCATGTAAATAACAAAACATTTATATATTTTTCAGGTGTAAACACTGCAAAAGGAGGAAAGGATGATGAATTATTGACAACCATGGTATGTCACAGTGTTCTAGGTGTGTTCAGTCCAATTCAGAACCTCATGCAGCTCCTGGTTGTTTTTTTTTTTATTTTTTTTTACCTCCTATCCAAGTCACCATTAGAAAGAGGGCTATCATGTTGATAGTCACTAGACAGGAACTGACAGGCTGTGATACATCAGTAGTTCTTACACTAGGATGTACTACAACTAGTATGGTATGGAAGCTGTTGACAAGTACTGACTTTTTTCAAGAGTTACCCACATCTTTGTATGATCAGCAATGAATTAGTAAAATAGACGGAACAGCTGATTAGTTGCTGACAAACGGTATGCTGTAAGGAAAATATGGATGGAACATGGTACAATGTGAAAGTGAGAAGTTACTAGTAGAGGCAACCATGAAATATTCAGTTTAGGATGTTTATTTGTATTATTCTATTTCTTCTTTTGTTAATGCTGTAGCTTTAAATTCCCCTACAGCTTACTCCCTGGAGATGTCATTAAATTTGGCTGGTTATCCTTCATGTTCTTTTTTAAGGAGACTGAGTAGCTTTTGATGTGACTGATTGACAGAACTCCAGGGAGCCAAATCAGTTGTGTTGGTTTTCTCTTTCTGGAGAACACATACATCAGGAACAGGCAGTTATTCACTGTTTCCAAGTGTCCTGTCCAGGAATACAGAGAGGACTATCTTGTTATTTTTTTGGAAATTATTTGATTTGGAAATTAATTGTTAACATTGCTGTTAAAATCAGTTTGAAGCAAGATTCAGCCCAGTGAAGGAAGAGGTGGTTTCTGCCACTTAATGAACTATATTCATTGTATTAAATGAATGAGCATACTGATGGGTGCCAGAATGTCCATTGGATTCTCTCTGTTGTTGTGTCGTACATCTTTACAAATACTACTTTTGTGTCTCATTTCCATTTTATTTTGTTTAAAAATGCATTTGTCTCCACCTTTTTATTTAACTTAAAATTTTGACACTACATCATCAGCTTCCAGTAATCTTTCTTAAGAAGAGGCTCTTTTCTTTTTCCCTTTCTTTGTTTCTCTCTCTCTCAGTTGAGAAGTAGTGCTCCATTTACCAGGCTGCCTAGCGATAAACTGAAAGCAGTGATACCGCCTTTCTTACCGCCCTCAAGTTTTGAGCTTTGGAATTCTGACCGAACACGACTCGGCAAAGATGGCAAAGCTGAACAGATGAGAACTGCCTGGCCACAGAGAGCAATCAAGCACGATTTTAACAGCAGTGGGAACTCTGATATAGTAAGCAAACAAAATGTGTACGAATATACTGTTATGTCCTAGCCATGGTGACTGGTGAGCCACACTGTGTTTCTGATTAGAAATTACTTTAAACCCACTGTCTCAGTAACGGCTTGTCCTTTTAAGCTCTGCTGTTTAGGAAGAATAGACATCCCTGTGGAAGGAATATAAATGCAACAAAAGTTTTGTATGAAATGAAACGATTTGTTTGCTGTTAACCAGAATAAAATCAAGCCCTAAGGAATTTGCTGCCAACTGCTAAAGTGGCTGCTGGTTCCACCTACGTATCTTAGTTGCCAAAGTAGGTACAGTAATTGGAGTGTGGTCGAAATTGCTCTGTTTTGGAAGAAGACTGGGGGAAGAAGAAAAGAATGAAAGTCTCTTAATTTTTAGGAACTGGGTAGGGAGGGAAGAAATATCAGTGAGACATAAATATACAGGCATAACATTCTGAAAGGTTAGTAATGGATAAAATTGTAGCAATTAGTGATCAAGTGGGCTTGAAGGCATATGGCCTTAAAGTGCAAGTACTGTAAAAAGGCAAAAAGCCTGAATAAATGCTGTTTTTAATAGAAGGAGCTTGCCTGATTCCACAATGTTTTTCGTGAAAACACAAACCAAAAGGAAAATAGCTCGTTTATCTTGAGACAGGAGGCAAAACAACCCTGACAACCTTTGCTTTTGTAGTTAGTAGGAGAAGAAGGAGAAGTCCTTACTCGCCTGGCTTTAGACTCTAATAGCCAAGTGTAGAGAAGAGTTTATTTTACTAGTCCAGAACTGTATTTCATGTCAGTTCTAGAAATGGGACAATGAAGACATTTTAGGGTGAATGTTCTTCTGCCTTCCTTTTTTAAGTGAAAGTTAGCTTAATACCAGTAGAGGTGATTTAGGTGGAATAAGGTGGAGTATTAAAAGAGAAGTGATAGATCACAGGAAGGTAAATGTTCCTCATTCTAAAAGAGTTGATTGTAATAACATAAGTGGATAATTGGCACACGTATGTAAAGTGAGGCGAAGGGGAAGTAGGGGAGGACTACCCATTGATCCTTCTGTGGGGAAAGAAGGGCTTTGCTAAGGTAATAGGGAGAAGGAGAGAAACCTAGTAAGTCAGATTTGGAAGAAGTGATTTGAGCAACAGAATAAGAAACATGAAAAAGCTGAGCTGCAAGAGCCATATGTCAGATTGTTCACAGTGGCCAGTGGTGTAAAAGCAAAAGAATTAAAGGAGGTTGTGGATGTGGCTGAGGATTTGGCTAGCATATAGCTAGATCATTAATGCCTCAGTTAACAAGTCAATAAAATGGTGCAGGTAGATGTTTAGATTGAAGGGGATATGAAAATGCACCTGGAGGAGAGAAAGTTCTTGTCACTTGTTGCATCTTAGTAAGAAACAGGGATGTGATGGATGAGAAGTAGATGGTAGCTGTTTTGTAAGATGGGAGACACAAAACCAGGATTCTGCAGGGAAGTTTCACATGATAATTTCTACTCCCTCCCGCCCCTGCTCATAATATCATGTATATCATACCTTAGGTGCATTGTATATGCTCATTTTGTGTTGGACAAAGTTTAAGGAGAATTAATGCCTTTATTGTATTACTTCTTTTGTTGAATATACATATTCAATGTATATATATTTATATAAATATATATTCAATATATTTCTATATGTAAAATAAGATATTTTTTTTTCTGATATCCCTTTTGTTCAGTGGAAGTTTCAGAACTTATGATAAATAAAACAGTAGTGGAAGCTTATCTTTGTTTTGTTTAAGCAAGAAGAATTAATATTATTTTTCTTTTTGTTTTCCAGACGTCTGTTAGCAAAGGTACTAGACCAGTCAAATTACCAACATTTGCAAGAAGACCTGCATCTCCTTCAAATTCCAACAGCTTCAACCATTCACCCCATTCTTCTGGTGGGTCCAATAACATTGCGGGAATTAACAGGCATGGAGGAGAACTGCATAATAGATCAGGTACCATGCTGCTTTTATTTTTAATCAGAAAGTAATTTGTATCTGGTTCAGCTAAAAAAATTAGTGTTTGTGATGATGGTAGAAGATATTAAACCTTTTCTGAGGGCTTCTGCTGTAGAAGCAAAACTTTCATAAATTTTATTGGAACAGGAACTGGACTTTGGCCACCCACATAAGGAAATAAAAACGTCACATCTGTTACAGAAATCTCATAGGTTAGCCCCTGTCTCAGAAAAAACATGTTGATTTTATTTGAGTCCACCCACAGTGGATCAGGTGGATGCTTGTTCATTGCAACATATATTTCATAGAGCTGGCTCTTACCCAAGTTACTTGCTTTTTGTTTAAAGTAAAAATTCAGTTTCAATTAAAAACAAAGCTGCAAGTGTTGTATCTGGCAACTGTAAAGACAATATGATGAAGCACCTTATGAAACCTATATCCAAGATTATGAAAGTCAGCTCTGTGTGTATATAGAGAAGGGTGGCTTCTCTTCTCCTGCAGTTGATTTTTGTTCCCTTCCTGAAAGCTGCTGCACAAGTCTGAACTTTACAATTCTCTCTTACTTTATCCAGATAGTTTTTAAAAGAAAGTGAGTGGTAGAGAGAGGCAAATTGAGAATTAACAAATATTTTAAAATGATGGTTTCCTTGACTCTGTTTTTATTTTATTTTTTTTCTTAGGTGGCAGTGCAGATAATGTTTTGTCTCAGATAGCAGCCCAAAGAAGAAAAGCAGCAGGCTTACCTGAGCAGAAGCCCAGCCAACAACATAGTCCAGTCCAGTCAACTCCTTCATCCACTCTGTCTGATTTGCAATGTGCTCAAATTGTTGGCAATGGACATGTTGTAAAGGTACAGAGAAATACAAATTTTTGTAATTCCAAATTGGCTAATTTGAATAGGTTATGTCTCAGTCATGGAGGGTTGATAAATATAACTGCCTGACATCCCACAGTGTAAATGAATGAACACCTGTTACAGTAGTGGAAACTTTTCAGCTCCAAACCCCTTACTTATAATTAAAAGTCTACAAAAGATCAGACCTAATAGTAAAACATGATTTTGCTTTATTATTACTTAAATTCTATTTTAAAAACAGTAAATGTAATACTTGATGTTAGGATAGATCTGCACTGTTATTTTGGTTTCTCATTATTTCTTTCTATGGCCCTGATTGATTCCAGTGTTTTATGTTAGCAATTCCTGGGCTTTACTCTGAAGTGCCATAGCTAGTTTCCCTTCAGAGGTACAACCTGAGTGCAGAATATGAGAAAATTTGTACCAGGATCTGCTGACCACAACAATATGCCCGTATAGAGTCTGCTCCACAAGGGTTTTAAACAGTATGAACATTAAGCTGTCATCACTAAAGTCAGGTTTTGCTCCTGAGTGCAGGCCGTGTTATCTGCACTGACTTACCTATCAATTTCCTGGAATAGCTTTACCCTCATGACCTGCCCATTTTTGTGCATGTACTTTGAAGCTAACAACTGCTTTGTACAAACTTTTTAAGGATTAAGATTTTAAATCTTCAAAATCTGCAGAGACAGAAGTTAGAAAGCAGCATCATAACAGAACGTGGGATACACTGTTGTGAAATGTATGGGTTTATTCGTACAGGGAAACATTACACTTCAGAGAACAAGAGAAAGCAAGCACATAATTTGGGGTTTTAGTTCTAATGTCTGGTATTCTGAAAACTTTAGAATACACGACCAAGAGCAAAATTTCTCAACTTTTTGCTTGCGTAATCTCCAAACAGCTCATTTTGCTTTGTTTTATTTTCTTTGCATCTTTTAATGAGATTATTCTTGAAGTTTTGCCCAAAGAAACAAAAATGGCCAGAGTATAAAATTATTACATTTTCTATCTTGTTCTGTGATGTCTTATATGGCAACAGTAAGCAATATGTGTATTTAATCAGTAAATATCAATGATAAATGAAGTTACAAAGTTGTTCAGTGATTTAATTGCAATTTCTGGAGGACAAAAGTCAGAAGAAAAGTGGTCAACTACCAATGCCAAAACAGTTTTCAGGAATAGTCACTTTGTCAATCAGTCCTGATTCTGAAGGGACTATTGGTTGCTTTTCAAAGATGAGATTGGGAGCTAAAATTTATATCTCTGCTGGAGTCCCAAAAGCTATGGACTCATACTGATTCTTTGGCACATGATAATCTTTTCTCCTTTTCTATCCCACATAACTGGTCCTGGGGTTATAAATGATCTGTCTCTTTCTTTCCTGTAGATGAAGCCATTTTATTATCCTGTTCCCTCATTAAAGTTTTCTCTACTGAACAGCTACCAAATGTTTTTTCTTTCAGAGGTGGTCCGACTAATATATTTCTAATTAAAGTCTCAGCAGTTCCTCTCAGCTTGTTTTTATCTTGGAAATAATTTCAGATGAGCTGCTTGTGTGCCCCCCAAAAAATCTTATTTTTCTCCAGTTATATTAGCCTCTTAGGAGAGAATACCTGTGCCTGTAAGCTTTGGGCTGCAGATCTTGGGGCCTGTTGTTACAACAATGCTACCACTAAGTTGTTTAAGTTATTCCCACTCACAGTGAAAGACATTAGGAGATAAAGAAGTAGAGAGGTGCAATGCCCTGCAGATCATCTTCTGGGAAGGCAGTTCATCATACTGTTGAAAAGATTTAAAAAAAAAAAAAAAAAAAAAATCACGCCAGTATGTTGGAAAGGCAGTAGCCCTTTCATTGCTCTTTGCTTAGATGTCTAGGTGAATTTCAGTCTATCCACCAATAAGAAAACATGTAATCCATGTGGATCTCTCTATAGGTGTTCATGCATCATATGTCTGAGGTGGTCATATGTCTGAGGCAGTTTTTGGGACATCAGTGTCTTTTGGGAGTACACAATCACATATGGATCCACACTGGCTGCAAAAGCTTAAACAGCCTACTTTTTTGTTGTAATCAACAGCATAAATGCTGAAAATTTAATGTCTATATCCACTGTGGAAATGCTTGTGCCCTCCCATGAGGACCATGCTGTCTAAACTTGGAAATAGCTGATGGAAAAATGCAGCAATGCTACACTGATCAGTTTTGCAGAAGTTATCTATGAGGGGTGGGATTGTACAAGCCTTAAAGAAAGGAAAAGAAAAACTGAATAACAATTTACAGGGTGATGTAATTTAAATAAATGCAGACAGTGCGCTAGAGAGGGAGGACCGTTCTGAAACACAAATGGCCAATAACAGAATACAGGGAAATTTGGGACAAAAAATTGAAATGAGTTCACGATGCTTTTTGGAGACCTCTCAAATTTGTATCGTGCTACGTTACTTCTAGTCAGTTCAATGCAGGGCTAAGGAGGTAGTACATTCTGGCATAGGATAGAGTAAAGGAAGAACGTTACCACTCAAATCAATTTTATGTTTTTAATCTGCATCTTTTTCATTAACTAGAAAAGTTCATTTATGCCATAGTACAGAAGCAAAATTGTAGAGAGGCAGGAACCGCTGTCATTCTTCCTTCTTGCTTTGTTACCCAGCTCAACTTTTTTCTTATGTTTTTCTCGTAGCAGCCTGACTGAAAAAAGGTGTTTTAAATTAAACTCTGAATTCAGGAATCCAGGAGAAAATCACCTAAGACTTCTTTTTAGGTCATATAATGCAAACATCAATATGTGTGAAGTGATACGTAGGTTGAGGAATTTGGGAGATGAGGTACATTAACTTGTTTTAGAAAAGACTGGTACACATACATATATATTCTTATTTCTCATTTTAATTCGTCTATCTTCCTGTTTTCTATGCCTCCACATGTGTTAAAAATTTGCAAAATATTTCATAAATTTAAATCATTTGACTAATGTTAGGTAATAACAAGTTTAAGGGTTGACTGGAAACTTTCATTCCAGTGCAGCAAGGACTTTAAATGCACCAGAAACTTAGTCTATGCTTGCTGCGTATTTCTGGTTAATCCAGCAGGAAGTGCTACTTTAAATTAGTGTCTGATATACTTTGAAAAGCTGTAATTGAGGCTTTATTTATCTAATTACATCTCTGAATGAAAAATACCTGTTTTCAGAGTCAAAGTATTTTCAGCTTTTATAAAAAGAATAATTGTAGTGCTTGTATATAGTATTGCTTCATAAGAAATCATTTTCTTATTCCAAAATTACAGCCTTAATAAATGTATTTTTCTTGATGAATTTGAGGAGACAGACTCTCACCTGGGATAAATCAGTATTGCTCCAATTATTTCAATGTGAATCAAGTAGAAGCTTCTAGTTGTGACTACATGCTCTGCAGAAGTGATATGCAATTTGAGTAATATTGAAGCGTCATATATAGGTAAACACTTTTTTCTTTTTTTTTTTTTTAACTGAAATGATTGTATCCTTAACTGCAGCAAAAACTGGAGATGAACAAAAGACCTCCATCTGGGACTTCATCTACGTCTAAAAGCACATCACCAACTCTCACACCTTCCCCATCACCCTCCCCGTCTCCTAAGGTTCACAATGCGGAGTCCTCTCTCTCTTCTTCTCACAGACAGGCCAAGAGCAATGGTTCCAGCAGTGGTACTATTACAGAAGATGGTGAGTTGGTCGCTGTAATTATAGGAGATTGATTCATCAAGAGCACAAAGTGTTTTTAAGCTATAACGGTGCTGGATTAGTGCACATCCGCATGAAAGTGAGAACTTTTTTCTCTCTAAAAAAAATATTTTGGTGTTTCTTACTGCGAGATTGGTATTATTGCAGTAAAAGACTATTTCTCCCCAAAGCTGTGATCCCTTCCATTTAGAGGGATATTGTTACCATCTCAAAGCTAGCATAGAGCGTGTAGGTAGGCTGCTCTTACGTGGCCTCCTTCCTTCCCTCCTTTCTGGCTTAAATCCTGTTTTTCACCCTTCGCTGAGGGTGGAAAATACACTTTCTCCACATTCAAAATATTTATTTATTTTTTTTTAATGAATACGGTGAAGCACATCACTACGGAAATACAGTTTTGATTCACAGCAAGTCATAGCTACATGCAATTAATTTTTAAGAGCTGTATTGCATTTATTTTTTTAATTTGAAAAAATAGCCGTATTTTGACTTTATTTTTAACTTTAGGTCGTAAGAAAGGATAATAATGTTACTACTTTTCCAGTAAGATTACTGCCTTTTAAGTTCAACTTTTAGGTCTAAATTACAACACTTTCTAATATAAAGTTATGTTACTGCATTGGAAACAGGATATCAACTACTTTGTTTTCTTCTGTAAGCATCTCAAAAAGAAAAGAAGTGGAAAAAATAACAACTCAGAATCTTTTAAATAAGAGATGGATGTACCTTATATCTGGTTTCTGCAAGAGGCACTTTGTACTATTTTTGGTTTTTTTGAAAGTGTCCATATTAATTTTGTTTTGTTTTCATTTATGCTAACGCTGTCTATTGACACTGTACTTCCATTTGACACTAAAGAGAGGTGATATTTGACCCGCTTTCTGTCATCTTATCATGGCTTAGCTGTAACGTGTTGTACTGATTGCTGGAGAAAATCCTTTCACGTTTTAGTTAATGCCATTTTATAATGATGGCTTGAATAACATAAGAGTTACCAGTTTAGAAATACATAAAGGGAAGAGAACTCAATGTTGGATGACAAGGAGAATTGCCCAAGCTATCAGCTGTTGTAATCTCACCTGGTGAAGCTGGGCTTTGTGACTGCACCACTAGTACCATGATACAGTGAGTTTCCTCTGTAGGAGAGGGATAGGTTGTCAAAAGCCTAAGTAGCTCTGGGTTCATCGTGCTTGTAAGCTTTCATAGTTAAGTGGCCCTTTAATTCAAGGGCTTCTCTTACTGTGCTTTGATTCAGCAGCAACAGTACAAATGCTCATAGGCCCAGCAGTAATCAGAAGAGTAGGTACAGAAGGCCTGCAACATTAACTTTTCTTTTTCTTTCAAGTAAACTTAAATGAATTAGAAAATTGATTTGCATTGAATATTACTGTGAAGGAATAGTACACAGCAGGGTTCAGAGGTGTGCATGGTTTCTTTTTAGGCAACCACGTGGTGGACCATCAACAGCTTGTTCCTATTCTGAGAACCAGTGATGTAGAAAATCATGAAAGACGAAACCATGTGAGAGTAAAAGGAGGCTCTGAAAACTTGGAGAAAGGTAATCTTACCCTGCTACTACAGAGTAGTACAAAAGAGGTGCTAAATAGGATTAATGTGGCAGGAGGAGTAAGAGCTCCGAGAACCTTTGCTTTCTCCAGGGATGTAGGTAAGGAGAGAAGATACGAGTAGAGCAAAAGAAGGACTTAGTGAAAAAGCAAAGGAGAAATCATGTATTAGTTTTGCATTACAACATGCAAGAGTTGTAAAACTGAGAGGTTTCAGGTTTTGTTTAAACTTAAAGTATAATACCGGAACTGGAAGAGGGAAAGAGGAAAAGACAACATGAAAGGCCTACAGCTGAAAGCATTGTTTCTGTGTGTGAGAAGTGTTAGATGTTATAGTTGTTTCTGACAGCAAGGCTCTGAGCTCACAAGACCTTGAAAGTTTCTTCCCATATCACAACCTATCATTTAAGGACACCCATGTCATGAAAAATAACTAACAACCTAAAAGAAAAAAAAGGTTAATAATATATCTAAGGGCTTCTAATGAAACTTCTATTTTCTTTCTGTAATATGATATTTTTCATCAAACTGCATGGAGATGTTCGCGTGCTATGTTTTTTAAAGCCGGTTGGTTACCTTTTCCCATGGATTAACCTCAGTTAGGGTACTAAAGCTTTTAGCTTGAAACCATGCCAACCTTCACAAATCATGTTAAGCATACCAAATTAGTTGGCTTTGAGGTAAAAAACCCAAAACCCTAGCAGAAAATAAGACTCAACTAGATTTTTTCACTTCAGTTTTCTGTGGGCTTTTCTATGTAAAGAAGGAGGCTTCCAGAATGGTGCACAGAAAAGTGTGTCCATCTCAAGATCCTTGATGTCTTCTGAGAAGCTTAGAGAGTGAGGTTCTATTTCATGTTTCTACTGATGATGAAAAAAAAGTGATCGTCAAAAGAAAAAGTGAAATAAAACCAAAATATATTTGGGAATGAAATGGTGATGTATTTACAATGAAAGTGAGTTTATATAGGGAATATTAAATATAGTTTGGTTGTGTACTGTAATCATTCATGTTCTTCGTTTTGACTTTGAATCCTTAGTTTAACTGACCACTTCGGTATTTCCGGGGGAAAAAAAAAAATAGTTACTTGTGACAGCAAAGCAATAAAAATAAACAGAATCTGTAGTTGAGAGAGGTAGTGTGTAATTGAGAGGTAATGGCAGGTTATTCTAAAACTGAACTTATGCTTTTTAACTGGCTAATCATATTTTAAATGTGTGGGAAGAGTCACTATCAGGTCCTCCAACTTTTAATTTCCGTAGACTTTGAGAAGAAACCCAATATCCAATGCCCTTAGTCTTGGAAGGTAAGCTTATGAAACTTAAATTCTGCCCAGATTTCATCTTAGCTGAACTTCATCTGTCTGTGTTCAAGATGCCTGGATGTCAGGCACTTAAGGAGAAGGGGTTCAGATATACCCTTGTTGTAGCAGTGGTTTGAATCAGCAACTGAGTGGTTGCTTGCTCTACACTTTGTCTTCCTGGATCGTGACATGGAAATATGCCATTCAGTTCATTGCCTGCTTGAGGAGTTTTGCTGTCTAACCTGCATGATCTGGGTCAGCCATCTGGGGCCAAGCACCTGTGGTGTAGGCATTGAAGTGCCTAAGTTGTACTTAGTGGTTTGGTTTTTTTAAGATCCTTTTAATGAGGAAGAAAGGGCAATACAACAGAAGGACCTTATCCTAGCAAGGTAAGATAGAATTACGGTGTACAGAAGTAGGTGAGAACCCAATAATCCAATGTTTTAATTTCTGATGCAGAGTAAATGCGGTTGGTTTTTTGTTATCATATATCACTGTGTGGAATATATGTTTTAATATACATTTTCAGCTATTAACAGTGCAGAGATTGCTAAAATATTTCCTGATCCAAGGGGGTTTTTTTGTTTTTCTTTTCTATTATTACAGATGAGCTGACTGGCATCCTTAAAAAATTGTCACTTGAGAAATATCAGCCTATTTTTGAGGAACAAGAGGTATGTCTTTTTCTAAAACAGTAAAACACAAATTTTTTAAAAAAAGTAGGGTGCAACACACATTGCATCAGAATTGTGATCCAGAATCTCAAATTTGAAGTTTTAGAACCATTTCTGGTTGCAGAGAGACCTTGAAACACGGACCAGGCAGTATTCGTGGCATTCTCCAGGGTACTGCAAATATCAGTGCTTTTTACATTGAACCTACAATTTTGATACAGATAGGTGCTTCAGACTTTTTTTTTTTTCCCCCTCTCTGTTTTTACACTCTGCTTTTTCTATATACATCTATATCCAATGTGACTGAACAGCTTATAGGACATACTGTATCATCCCTGGAATCACAGCTGGAACCTCATTTGCAGATGGAGAGCAGCAGAGTGTGAGTCACCGAGATGGCTGCTTTCTTTTCTTTATCTGCTATGAATAAGCAACAGGAGAATTAAATTGGGGAACCTAAGCATCATTGTAGATGAGGCCTGTGACAATGACTTGCCTGAAGGATGCAATGAAAGGAAACATTGCTGAAAATAAGTAAATATAATTCATTACAATGTTTAAGACAGTATCAGATGTGAACAATAATTGTGCATTTGTTTGGCCAAAGGTAGAGGGTAGTGAATGGACATAAAATAAATCGATATTGCTGCAGAGTTCAGCATGACAAACACAGATTATTTAACTCCATCACAATACACTGGGCTTATCATTGTTCCCCTACATGATAGGGAAGGGAGGATTTTGTAGAAATGAATATGCTCTGTGTGTGAAGGTTATATCAGTATGAGAATTTTTAGATGTTTGTTTTTACCACAGCCTTATAGATGTGATGATGTAATAAAAACTGATACATGAACAAACCCTAGGTTTTCTTCAGGAGGCATTGGAAAAGTACACACAATATTCTTAAATTCCAAAAATACTTCGGTGGGGGGAGGGAGAAGAAAAGAAAAGAGAGAAATCTTAGGCTTATTCAACTAGCTACTACTCTAAGTAGAGGAATTTTTGTGGAGAGTATATATTTTTGTATTGATAGAGCTTGTCTGAAAAAAAAGAAAAATCCATTATATTTTAAATATACTATCATAATTAATTGAATTATTAACAGCAGTTTTAAAACCTGACAACAGAGTGGTAAAGCAGGTGCCATTCAGTGCTGGTAATTCATTAAAAATTTTGTGTGTGTGTACAATATTTACAGTAAGTTTATACAATTGAAAAAAAAAACAAACAAACCCCAAATACTTTTAACCTGTAATAGTGAATCTTTGCCTAGGTAAATTTGTCTTGTCTTTTTTTTCTTCCCCACCCACCCCCCCACCCCCCACCCCCATATGCAGGTGGATATGGAAGCCTTCCTTACACTTACTGATGGTGATCTGAAAGAGCTGGGTATTAAAACCGATGGATCAAGGCAGCAAATTTTGGCAGCTATTTCTGAACTGAATGCAGGAAAGGTATATTATGAAGTACTGTACTTAGTAAATTAATTCAAGGTTTGCTTATATTGTTAATTCAGCATATATTTCAAAACTCAGTTGAGGATGTTACTTAGAAAAGCCGAAAGAATGTTTTTTCCAAACAAAGTATTTAATGTATTTAATTAGTGAAAAATACCTTCCTTTGTGGTACTCCCTATTCTCTTTCATTAACTCTTTCCTAGTTCAGTGACTGTACAGTTCTTTTACAGAGTATTGGAAATTATATCAGAACCTACTGGTAACATAAACTTTGGTGATATTGCAGTTACTGAATATTGATTTCAGCGATGCTAAAAGGAATCATCTGGCCACTATAATCCAGCTAGAGAACATAATGTAAAAGGAAGGGTCTGCTTTGTTTTGCCTAGCAGTTTTTGATATCTCTGTGATTAGGTAAATAGCACTTCTCTCATTCCTTATACTTTTATTGCCTTTTAATTTTATATTGATATAGACAAATTTGCTAAGGATGACATGCAGTAAGCAATGTTCTTCTCAAAGGGATTATGGACTGGAGCATTTCTTTAATTAGGCCAGCTGACACTTCGCAGCTCCTTTTTTAGTTTTGAGGTCCATTCTCTCTCTGATACTGGAAACTTGGATAAACAAAACATAAAGATAATTTCCCCAAGTTAGGATCAACAGCAGCAAGTGAAGAGGCTAAAAATTAGGGGAGATGGATGATGCTCCATGCTGTAAAGTTATGAAGAAAATCATGAAAATGTTTCTATTGTTATCTGGTAGTTTCAGGAAAAGATTACTACAAGGTTTTCTGTGTACCTGGGAGGTAAGGATTTGTTATTATTCCTAATAGTACACTGTGACTCTCTGGGCATAGACACACATATTTACACATTTTTTGGTGAACTCTTACTATAAAATTCATTTTTTAAATGGAAATTTAAGAAAACCTTATTTTATTTTATTGTGCTTTTACAGGGACGAGAGAGACAGATTTTACAAGAAACTATACACAACTTCCACTCTTCGTTTGAGAGTAGTGTTAGCAACACACGACCTCCAGGTCATTCCCAGTGTAAGTAGCACCTGAAATTAATTGAAAAATGTATGGATACTTTCAATTAATACTGGATAGAGGACAGAATGTGTCAAACAAGCCACTTAACTGCTTTCTGGGTTAATGATTGATGCGTGTCTGTGTCTTTTGCTGAGACTGTAGAGATTTCAAGGTAAAAAGGTAGTGATACCTGTAAGATTTTTATCACACTTCGATACTATGTGAAATAAGCATAAGACTTTTGTTATGTGTTACTAAACACAGAAAATTGATGTTATACTGTGTATAGTGTGTATGTATACATATAACAGCAGTGGGAGGTGTGTTTCTGTATGACATGTAATTTAGTTTTGCATATGCTTTATAGGAGACAATTTTCTTTAGTGTGATCAAGTTGATTAAATATATTCAAGGTTTACAACTTAGTATACTGGCTGAGATAGGTATGTTAATTATATATTTATGTATGTATGCATTTAGTTATTTTGTATAGGTAATATTTTTATACGATTGTCTATAGTCGGGGTTTTTGGAATACATCTTTTCCTACCACCAGTGTTAACGGCTAGCCATTGCTGGAGGAACTGCCTTTTAAAATGTTCTATCTATAATCAAAATGTACAGAAAGGTGTTGCTGACCTGTAACAAATGAATATATTTACTACAGTCACCCCTAGATCCAAAAGTTGCAAATCTCTGTCCTGACAGCTACCTGAGCCAAAGGCAGATATGCATCTGTTACTCAAGGTTAAGGAATGGGGCAAAACCTATTAATACGTGTATTTGTGGATGCATGTTTTAGGAGGAACACGAAAGCCATTGAATGGCCTTGAGAAATTCACCACGTTAAAGTGCCTCTTACTCTCCTTCAGTTGCTGGTTTTGCTGCTTGCATCCACTCGTAAAATCATTTCATTTGTTTAGTGGTTATGTTAAATAATGTTTCAGGTATTGTATGCTTTAGGAGGCCTTAATAATGAGCAAGTCCCAGTTGTTCCAATCTCAGTCAGCTGAATATCATTAGATATGTGAAAACAGGTGCTAACTGTAGTCCTACTGCTGCCTTGGGGAAGACTTGGTGTTGCTGGGGTAGTTAGTATGGGCTACTTTCTGTATTCTATATAGTCTTCTTGGCTGAAAACCACTATCAGGTGTCACTGTGTGCATTGTGCAGCTTACTTCCCATTCTCAGAGTAGGCAGCGCAGCATGTGTGGGAACTTCTGGATGTCTCTTGATAACATCACAGGCTTGAAAAGCCTCTTCTGTAGGTGCTACTAGGGGAGCAGAAACTGCTCTTTGGGATTTGATAACATGGTGCAATGAACTGGAATTACTCAAGACCTGAAGAAGCGTACAAATGTAATGTGTCTCCAAGCAACTTGCTGAGCCTAACCACTGAGCTTAAAAGTGTCTTGAAGACAGCAAAAGACGGTAATGGTGGCACAGTTAGGGAGAACATCCTTTTGTAAGGATGGAGGCAACAGTTGCTCCTGCTGACCAGTTGACGAGGTGCTGCAAGGAGGCTGCCATCAGATCCAGCTTTTGGGGTTTTGTGTGTGAGAGCTCCATGAAATAGATTTGCCTGTGAAACAGGAACAGAAGCACTAACAGAGAAGGAAGAGGAAGAGAACATGTAGATAAAAGAAGTTTCTGCACCAGGTAAGCTGCTTTTTATTGTAAAAAGTAGCAGTGGGACCCCATGCAGTCTCTGGAACTTGACGTACTTTCCAGGAATGTGTAATATTTTAGAGCATAAGAGCAGCTCTACCAAGTCAGATCCAAGGTCCATACAGTTGTGTTCAGCTTTTTCATCTGGTCTCATTTGACGTTGGTGTGAAGAGCTGCTTGCTTCCATTTGCTGTGAACTTGCCATGTCCTGACTTCTTTTGCTTCATCCTACTGGATCAGAAGATAGAGTGGACAATTGTTCCCTTTTCACTGCCTCCACGCCACTGATGATTTTACAGATACCTGTGATACTCTTCCTCAGTCATGTTTTTTTCCAGACGGAGGACTTATAAGCTGCTTAATCATTCCCTATACCATAGTTTTTCTGATCTCTTTTCCTTTTCTACTATATCCTTTCAGACTTGGACATACCAGCCTAGCATACAGTTTTCAAGATGTAGGCATACCATGGACTTACACGACAGAGTGATGTTTGGTTTTTAGTTGTGTTCTCTATTTTCAGTTCTCTTGTCCTTTCCTAGTTATTTCTAGTACTCTTCTTTTTTGGCTATAACTGAAGACCGAATTGGTATTAATTGGAACTACCTCTTATAACCCAGCTTGTCTACTGAGTTCAAGCTCAGAGCCTATCATTTTATATAACCACTCATATATCACTTTTTCCATATGCCTTCCTTCATAATACTTCATGTTTATCTTCATCAAATTTTTTCTGCCCTCTTACTGTTTGGGCACTGATGTCTCATGAAGTCCTTTTGCCAGTCTTCTGTTTGCCTTTCTTTTTATTTACATGGATAACTTAGGAGAGTTTGTCACTTCACTCTATATGCCCTTTCAAAATCATATATTGAATATCCTGAGCCTTCATGCAGATCCCTATGAAATGCTAGTGGTGAATCTTTGCTATGGAAAAAATCACTGTTTACTCCCACCTTCTGTCCTCTGCCTTCCTAACTGATTATTTATCCACACAAGAAATTTTCTTCTCACCCTGTGGGTTCCTTATTGTCTTAAGAGCCAGACTTCAACCTTGTGAAATGCCTTGTAAAAATCCAGGCATCAAGTGGACTTCTTTTATGTACAAGACTGTTGGCACCTTCAAGGAATTCCAGTAGGCTGGTGAGGCAAGGCTTTGCAAATCCCTTTTTGATTGTTTTTCACAAAATTTCAGAGTCTTTGTTATAGTTTATGCTAATCTGCCTGTTGCTACTGGCCATCTCACTGGTCTGTGTTTCTCTGGATCTCCTCTTGAACCATAAAAAAAATTAGCATCGTTTTTATTACTTCCCACTTATGTGTCAGTTTAACTAAGAACCTGTGCTTTGTACTCAGCAGTTCAGTTGCTTAATCCTTGTGGTCCTCTAGAACATCTGGCTTAGCAATTTGTTATTATTTGCTTTGTGTATTTTTTTCATAACCTTTTTTACCAATACTATAGGTTAAGATACCTTGGACTCCCACATAAAGAAGGCTTCTGAAATGGGAACCTTCCCAAGCTTTTCCATGGTGAATACATTTAGTTTTTCTGATGTGAACTTACTTCTCTAGCTTGTTAGAGTCTAATCACTGATTGGCATCATGGCATCTGTAACTGGCTGCCTCCTGTGATGTGTCTGAAAAGTAATATGTGGAACTTTTATGCTTTTTGCATGGTCCACAACCACTGGTTTCTCTACAGCTCTTCCTAGGAGCCTGTCTGGACACCATTAGCAAGAAAGCCACTTCATGATTTGACCTTTTAGAAAGCTAGATGTAGCTCACAGGATGATAAAAACATCCTGCTCTTCCAGATGTGTCAGTATCACTGTTTCCTGTGACTGTGATTGATCTGTCACTGTGATTTCCTCAATATTTTGAGTGATTTGAGTAATTTTAGAAGCTTGGTACCTAAAATGGAGCGGCTGCCAGTGTAGCTCTGCTTTTATGAAGTTTCCAGCCTGTAGGTGTGTAAAGATGATAATGAAATACAATCTGAATATATCTGTAAGACTCAGAAATGAAAAAGCAGGGGAAAAGAAACTAAATCCTCACTTTCTGGAAATGTAGCTTGTAATTGTGGGAGGTCTGTAGGCTGCCATCACCAAGCCTCTGAATGTCTACAGCTTCTACACCCTCTCCATCCACAGCTCCAGTGCTCACTTAGCTTCAGTTCCCCCCAAAGATGCCCTAATGCACACTGCCCAGGCTCAGTCTCTCTCCTGCTGCCACTGGGTCAGGAGCTATTGCTGCTTCTCAAACCTGGCATGAGATGGCAGGCAACAGAAATAGAAAAGCATCTAGATGAGTCTTTCGAATGGAAAAGAGAACTGCAGTGATTAGCTACATTTACACTTTCAAGGAATGCACTAGAAGGAAAACAACGAGAGGCAGAAAAAGTAAAAGCAAGACCATCAGAAGTAGAGGACTGATGTTATTACTAATTTCACACAACAGGCCTGTTTAGGGAAGATACTACTGTTTCTCCTTGATGTTTTTTTGGCAGTTCAAAATCAATTGCTGGCTTGCTGTATCCTCGGCTAGCTTCTGGCTGAGCACCTCCTGCTGAGGTTATTGCTTCTGAACTCACTGTGATACTCACTACAAGAACTCGTAGAAAAGTTGTTGAGTATTTATTGGGTTTTGTCAGATGAGCTATTTCAATTATAGTAAAGCTCACTGTTGGGAGAAAGATTCCTTTGTATGTCAGTTGCTGTCATCCCTGGGGCTACAAGTGAGATGATTCCACTTTGCGGAAAACAACAGGCTTTGACATACATTTGTTTTCTGTCAGAAGGGTACTGAGACCACTTCTTCCCCACCCCACACCAGTGATACTAGGTTAGGCTGTGGGAGCTCCATATTCCAGTCCTTGCCTGAACTGCATAAGGCAGATGACTGCCCTAACTGTAGTATAAATAATTCAGTGGTTACTGGACCCGTAAGCCATTAGGTTTGGGGGCATCCATAGTTCTTGTCCCTGTTCTGAAGAGGCAAACAGTACTTGCATGGAGAGTGTTGCCTCTGTCTCTTTTTTTTAATGGAAATGAACTGGTGACCTCCAGAAAATTCTGCCAAAATTAATTCATTCCTGGAGTGAATGTTAACAGGGGTTTTTGACACTTTGCTAGTTTTCAAGGGAAAAAATTATGGCTCAGAAAATTGCGAATGCATGCCAATCACCCTGTCCTTGGTAAGAGAAACTACTAGGAAGATACTGCTTCTTTATAGCCCAGCGAACTGTGTCAAACACAGAATTAGCTTGCTGCTTCACCATTTAAATTTAGAGCAGATGACCAGCCCATGGAGGCATGAGGCAAGATGACTGCTCTGAGGAGCAAAATGCTCCTCCTTTGTCTGGACTCCAATGAAACAGCAAGTGGCAGCATGAAGTCCAGATTTCTGAGGAAACTGGATTTAAGAAATTGTATCACCCCAGGAAATGTTTATGCTTGTAGTTTGAGGTGACCTTTTTGCTTACATGATTCTGGTAAAAAAGAAAGTCAGACTTTTTGAATGCCTAATTGCCAGGACTAATTGTTTAGGGTTGGGTTCTTTGCAGGGAGGGTGGGTGGGTGGGTGTCAAGATTCTTGCAGTCATCAAGTGGATAATTAAGGAGTTGAACAGATCTGACATTGGTGTGCAGTTTAATTGAAAGTGACACCAAATGAGAGAGCTGCATCTCAACACAGACTTGCCAAATCAGAAACGCAAAGCTGAAAATGTTGATGTGGATTCTGTGGAATTCTGTGGGGAAAAAAAAGGAGCAAGCCAACTGGAATTCATTCTTTCAGAAGAGTAGAAATAAATAAAATCCCATATGCTAGATAATACATATGTAAAGAAGTGTACATTTTAGATCTGTGATAAAAAATAGAAGCAGTTCATGGAGTTCCCTTGGCCAGGTCTGGGGTTTGTAACAGAATTTGCCATTTCTACAAAAATGACATGAAGAAAGCAAGAGAGCATCCAAGGTTTATAGTCTGAAGGATGCAATCTTCTTTTTCTCCTAGGGCATTTCTTAACCTTATTATGAAAAAAAAAATTAACAGAGATTTGTTGGAGGTAAAGCTAACTGCCAGTTAGCTTAGTTTAACTTCTAATATCAAGTTTATTAAAATGCTCGAAAGAAAAAGATGAGCCTCATCACTTGGTATAGATATCCAGCTGCTCTCCCCCACCTAAACATAACACTTCTCTTATAAAAGGTGAGAAGAAAAAGAACACTCCAACATATAGCAGGGGCACTGAACAAAGGGAGGATTTAGATATCAAAAGGATAAACTGAGTATTCTCCAGATACAAGTTAAATGAAGAGTAACTATGCCTATGATGAAAAAAGATTATGATGCCATTCAATATATAATTATTTGCAGAAATTCTGGTCTTCCAGTTTCTCTTTACATATGATAGTATGTTGCATATTGATACATACTTACACATATGTATCTGCAGATATATATATAGGTATTTTAAAAGATGTGACAGAATAAAGTGGAAGAGAGTGGGGAGTTGTTCGTGTATTTATTATTTTCCACTTTTGGATTCAGAGTAAAAAATATCAAATGGAAATTATCCAGAAGAGGTGTTAGAGAGATTGTAGAGTAAGAAGTAAAAATAGGAACAAAACCAATATAGACTTGCAAATAAAAATCATACAGAATTCAGGTAGTCACTTGCTGGAAAGGTACACTTTGAGAAAAGAGAGATACTGCAAAGGTTTGTGGCAGTGGATGACATTTTCACATGTGACTTTGACTTTTCATACCTTCTCCATATAGGAGAGGGCTTAAAATGAGTAAAACTAGTTACAGGGTCAAATTGTTGGAGTCTGGTATAACAATGATACTGCGAGATGTGGGCCTGTTTCTAGTAGTTGTGGAATTAGTCTGTCTTCTTTAAAGCTGTGAGTCTTGCTGATTGCAGTTTTCACTTTTTTTCTTTTTTTTTTTTTTGTTTTACAGCACCTGGCTGCTCTGTAAAACCACAAGAAGCTGTTTCTCCTAAAAGGTAGCTACTGGAAAAAAAAGATTTTTTTTTTTTTTTTTTTCTTATGGTGAAGTTTGGCATCTGGCTGAGTGAATCCAAGTATACAAATGAAAATTTGAAAAGTTAGTCCTAACTACGCCTGTATAGGACTTTCTCCAATAATGTGCTAAAAATTTGAATCCCACAAAGAATCAAGAAAATAATAAAGAGATTGCTTTTATAGTTCAGCCTAAGTGTTGACTTGTTCAAGGCATCAGTGGTCTGGATTTGAGAAGAACAAAGTCAGAAGAGCTGAAGAATGAGTGACCATATAAGAAGAATCATATTTTCATTCTACTCTTGCCCATGGATGAAGAACCCATAGGAGGCTTACATGAGCACAGTCAAGAACACAAAAGCATGGAAGAAGGCATGAAAAACACCATGAATTATGAGAGTTTCTACATGGAGAAATACATAACCTGACTATGCCTCTCTTAACTGGATACAGATAAAAAGAGTCCAAATTGAAAATGTAATGGTTTCATGAGAAGGAATATAAAGGAAAAGTAATGCTGCATTCTTCATTAACCAAAATACACTTTATCTATTCAATATTAAGAGGTTAGAACAGCAGTAAAAGTAAATATGAAATACTTATTTGTAAAAATAGCACTTTATTTAAGGAAATGCATAATCTGTCACCAATATTTAAACAGAAATAGTGTTAAAATATTTTATATTGCCGATTGGTTGTTTTGAGAATAAAACCATTTAACTGATACTGGCTGGGTTTTTTTGAACAGTAACACTAGCAAATCCTTAAACCACATTTTTATAACTTGATTTGTGTAAGAATTTTGAAAAGACTAGTTATAGTAATTATGAGTGGAAATAATTTTCTGCTTAGTAAATACGAATTTTTGTTGAGCAATTAAAATACAAGTCAGCAGAAGCCTCTGACACTGTATATCTTTCTGAAGACTCACATAACTTTACCACTGGCTAAATTCAGTGCATCCGGGAGTACTAATGTAGGTAAAGTCAAGAATGGAGCACCAATGCAGAGGAGTGATCTCAAGTAATTACTTTTGTACAGAACTAAAGACTTTACATTTTTCCACCCTCCTCACTGTACTGGTTTTAGTGGAGTTTAGCAAAAACAGGAGTAGAAGTGGGTGTAGTGATAGACATAACAGCACCAGTGAAAGCCATGATACCCCTGCTGTGCCTCTGGTTGTGTGAGCTGGTTCTGTGACGGCTTCATGGGTTTGGCCATCTGAGATACTGCTCCAAGTTGCTGATGGCAAACAGCAGGGCAGCTGAGCGGCACCAGGTTATGCAGCTGTGCTATATCAGAGCTGACTTTGAACACAGGTAGCTAAATCCCTAGGAGGAAGAGGAGAGGTTACAGGGGTGTATTGCAGAAAAAAGACGGTTATGAGCTGTTAAGGGTGATCAGAGCCTGTTAGTACCCCGAGGTCCTTGGTGGTCATGTTGTTAACATTTTGGGTGTTAATAGTATAGCCATGTGCAAAATAATTTTTATTCCATTTTTCTTTTTCAGTGCATGTATGTCAACAAACTTATAACACTATCAACATTCAGCATGGGATTTTATGTTTCTGACGTGTCTTATGCCCAAGAAAATCACTCCTTATGCAGAATTGTGCTTCAGGATTAATTTCAGCTTTAGGGTGAAAATACGTAATTTCTGCTTTCACAGTTTTTCAGAGCTGTCACTAAAGATGACATGGCAGGACAGATCTACAGAAATGTTGGGTGCAAACCATATAGTATTAAGCTAATGGCCTTGTCCTTTCCTGAAGAAACATGCGGACAGTTTTGGTTAAAATACTTTGAAATGCAGCAGAGAAATAATTGCAGCTTCTTATTAAGACTAGGAAACAGTTGCTGCGTCTGGGCCAAAAACATGCGGTGGCACCTTGGAGCCCCTATCAGTGTAACTGGGAATAAATGATTGGTAATGAGCTGAAACATCTCAACTACTATCAAGTGCCTCTGGACCCTATGGCAGCACAATTTCCCCATAGTTTTATGCTTTTCACACAACAGGTGGCAATCCAAACATCCAGTACATGCTGCAGAGTCACCTCAAGCCTGCTAATAGGGAAACCTCAGGGTGACAAGGCTTCAGGTGTTCCTGCCAAGAGCTTGCAGGCCTTATTCTTTGGAAGGAGAAGTACTCGCCTATAATAAATTGAGGGTGTGGGTGGTGGTTTTTTTTTTTAGGTCCTTTTCATTAAGACATTGAGCAATAGCTCAGTGTGAAAAACACTTTGCACGGTTGAGAGATGTACTCTTTCTACAGTCTAGGAGGGTTCAAATTCATACGTACCACTGCCCAGAAGACTGTGGGAACCTCAAGGCTATATGGCGAGGTGGGAGCACACTTCATTCCTCGGGCTGAATCTGTCTCACTGCAGAAAATAAGATTCACGGAGTGTGGCCCGTAAGACACTGGTCTAGGATGGGGAAGAGTTAGGCTTTAGTTCCTCTAGTTGATAAATTTGTTTACCAATTCCTAAGCTCCAGAGTGACTGAGGATAAATAACGTTATAAATTTGGAAATGTTACCCAAAGTGTATTGAAGAACGAGCAGCAGGGATTTAAACAGAACACACCACTGTCAAAGGAGACCAACCAGAGTGTGAGTGTAGGCTCTTTGTGTTTACACAACAGGCAGAAAGGGTTCCTCCAGCTGTCCTATCACCAAGTCCCACTAGCTAAAGAGTTAGCTTTATTAACACAGGAACAAAAAGACACAGTTTTAGAGTTGGGAACCTTTTGTATCTTCTGCTGCACTTACTTCTTAAAGGTGGTGTGTTCCTTTGCCTGAATTATCTGCCATTGTAAGTGGAGAAACAAAATGAGTTGCTTCATGGCTCTGAGAGGAGCTAAGTTTGAGGCTGACACCTATATTTATGTTTCTCTGTGTAAGTGCTGACATGAGTAGCTGTATAAACTCTACTGTAGGCAGCGGAGGTCTGGTCAGTACAGTCACTGGGGCCTCAAAAGGCAGTATCTGACCAGCCTAGACCAGAAGCTTGATTCAGTTGTCCAGACATCCACTGGCACTTGCATGCCCTAAAGCATCCGAAGCACCCATAAGGGGTGCCAGACATGACTTAAGTGAAGGTTATGATCGGTTTGTTTGTTGCAAACAGTCACTTGGACAAAGAGACCATTCAGAGATGGAGACATCATTTCATTGACCTGTCCTGATGCATCACAGACATTCAAAGGTAAAAAGCTGTTTCCCATTTGCTGTTCACTTTCTGTGTCCTTTTTAGGTTAAATGAAAATTGTTAGCAGAGTTTGCTTACCTCATAATGAAAAGTGATACCTTCTAGGTTTTGCCAAAGAAGTAAACGCTACAAGAAACAGTTCTTGTTCTGATTCAGTCTAGAATTATGGACTTGGCTAATCTGTAGTTGTTAACCCTAAGATGTCTTATTTTGCTGAGGAGTACTGTTAGTTTACAAAGCACTTTTATAAGGTTCTTTGAATTTCATTTTCTTTTTTTCTGCACTTTGAGCATTAATCAAGATCAGATTTTAAATAAAGATACTTCGTTATCTGGAAATTATTCAAGCAGTCATCTGTAGTATTTCTCGTGCTTCAGCAAATACCTCAGAAGCCAAGTAGCTTCTCAAGGGAAGAACTTTGGTTTCCAGAGTGAAGGGGAACATAAAAGTTCACGCAAACAGATTTCTTTAATACCAAGATCACCTTAGTTTAGAATTGCTTGGCTGGTCTGACCTGACACTAATAGCCTCAAACTTGCCACTTCTAGATTTTATTTTATTTCACAGCCCTCTTGGCAGTACAAGGATACATTTAGTGGGAACAGGCTTTGTCCATTAAACCCGAAACTTCTTATGCTATATTTAAAGCTCATTTGGAATACTTAATTTCCAGTCTCTCAGAAGTTTGTATTATTGAAATAAACTGTTAATGCAATGTCTTCCTTAAAGTGTCACAGCAAAGAATTGTTTCAAAGCAATTTTTGCCACTTGTCGTTCACAGCATTCCAGTCTTCATTAAAACTTAACAGAGTTAACATGCAGTCATAAAACCAAAAGCAAATAGATTTTTGAAGTATGATTGTCATATTCCCAACATTGCATCTATTGCATTTTAATTGGCTTCTTATTCCTCTCAGTTCTCATCAGTAGGTATGTACAACATTCTCAAAATCAGCCTGCCTGGTCTTAAGAGGAGTGCTGTATTATGGCTGTTAGCTGAGTGACTAGTGCTGTACTGGAGCAGGGCTCTTGAAGGTGATCAGCGGGCAAATGTGAATGTAGAAAAATGGGCCCCTTCAAGACACCTTCTTATAAATGGTCTAAGAATATTCCGTGTTCACGCATATACTTGATATGTCGCCGTGAGTTCTTGTTTTTAGTAAGCCTAAGCGATTTGTAATGCCACAGAATCAGTGGCCTGCAATTAGCTGGAGCAGGGATTTCCGTTTTGCTGAGTTGCAGAACAAAATCACTTTGCACAGAGAACAGCCAGCAAAGTGCAATGGATTTGATCGCTGTGGGCCTGATTTCAGTTGTTCTCAACAGATTTCTTCATATATGTTTTTTCCAAGTCACTCTCTGCTGCCAGTTTGTCCTAAGAAGGGCAATAAAAAGAAAACAAATTGAAAAAGGTTAGGGGTAGAAGCACAGATAGTATTTTTGCTAGCTTGGGATTACTGGTTTTCTTTCCAGGATCTGCCTCTCCTTTAGGCTGTTTGTTGAATAGTCAGAATTAATGTTGAATGCCCTGGGACTCACTCTCTTTAGTAGTTCAGGACTCCAAAGCATGCACTTCTTACCACAGACTCGGCTCAAAATCCATTGCTTACATTCCTTTACTCAGACAGAGAGCCAACAGAAAGCAGCATTCTCTGTGCTGGTAATTAAATGGCATATGCAGAGGTCCGTCCACCTTTCCAGCCGTCTGGGCCTCGGAATACAAGATACAGCTCCAATTTATTGATGCTCCTAATACATTGTATTGTTTATCTCCTATCATGCATTTTAATTGCTTATTTGTTGTTTGCATCAAGCACACACACAAACTGTAGTCCTTAACAGTGCCACAGATTCATTTCCCAGAACCACAGAATGGCTGAGGCTGGAAGGGACCTTTGGAAATCATCTTGTCCAACCCTCCCCTGCTCAAGCAGGCCACCTACAGCTGGTTGTCTGGGACCACGTCCATCCACTGAGACAGGCATTGTAGAAAGCTATCAATCAGGTTGGTCAGACATGATTTCTTCTTTGTAAATCCATGCTGACTCCTCCCAAGCACCGTCTTAAAATGTTTGGGAATGATTTCCAGGATTATTTTCTCCATCACGTTCCCCACAATCAAGGAGAGGCTGATTGGTTCTAGTTCCCTGGATCCTCTTTCTTGCCCATCTTGAAGATGGGGATGACATATGCTTTCTTTCAGTCCGCAGGAACCTTGCCCAGTCACCACAACCTTTCAAAGATAATTGAGTGGCCTTGCAATGACACCAGACAGCTCCCTCAGTACTTGTGGGTACATCCCATCAGGTCCCATGGACTCATGTATATCATACAACATCTCTTGGAATGCCACCTAAGAATATTTTGTCATCTACATGTCCCCCTCAGACAATACGACAGATGTTCTGCATGCACCTCTGTTAGTCCTTTGATAGTTTATGGACATCCTCTTACAGTGAACTTCAAAATAGTTCGTCAGCTGTATTCCAAGCATCCCATCATTTCAGTTGCACAGCGACAGTATTCATGGTTCCCATTCTTCAGGCATGCTGCGTTGCTTCTCAGCCTACACAGTGATCCACCAGCTTTGGGGTTCTCCTTCCACTCCCTTGGACAAAGTGAGTAAACAGGTTCCAGCTAAAATTCACCAACACTTTTTTGTGTTATCAGCATTCAAGCAAGCCCAGCATCATCATGAAGTGGGTAACAGCCTGTTTTAAAATGCTGAGACTTTGGTGGGCTCTGAATATTCTGAAAAAAACCCACCTTAGTACACACAGAAGACTGCAATACCCTATATTTCCTAGACCGACCTAACATCGCTCTTGGCACTCACCACACTGATAAGTACAATAAACCAAATTCATTCAAATAAATGCACAGTTAGGAAATAAGCTATTAGATTTAGAAACAGATAGCAAATCCTGCAATAATAAAATGCCTCTTTTTAGTGTAGCGACAGGTGTTTTCCTGTGTTTTATCCAAATAACAGAGTGTGAATCTTGCTGACTAGTAGTATGATTCAGTCAGCCAGCCAGCAGACCTGGGGCCAACTCCCAGGGAAGCCAATCGTTCCAGGTGCTGTTTTCCATTCAGCAATAATTACTTGCAGCCAAGCTCTTCCTTATTTCCTCCGCCTGTGGAGAGATGCACTTTCTGAAGTATCCTGAAATGTTAACCTTGATAATCAGACAAAGATATTGACTTATAACGTTAATATTGTCAATTTGTTGCTCAGTTCAGAGGACAATGGTGTTCTTGGATTAGGCAGTGTGCCGTCACAGCTCCTAAATGTGCCGGGGTTTGTGATAGCACTGCTTAAACATAATAATGGTTTTCTACTTGCGGCAAATATGCTTGCTGAGAAGCTCTAACAAAAAAGGAATGTCCCTTTGTACCTTCCAGTAGATAGGTAATGAACTAAAGAGCCAAATGCTGGCCTGATTTGTACTGTGTAACTCCACCAAATCCAAGCCACTCTGGATCTAAGTGCAGGGAACTGCAACAGAATCTGGGCTGAGATAATCTAGAAATGGAGCATCCCACCCACCATGTCAGATTGCATCATTTCTGTGTGAGCACGATGTGTGCACAAGGAGACTGTAGATATGTTCTTAGACAAGTAGCTGAAGAATGTGTCTGTCACGTTGCTTTAGATATCACTTTAATTTGTTGGAGCTCACCTCCCTGTTGGCATTCACTGTGCCATTGTTTAACACCTTGGAAGGCCCTGCCACTCTCTAATCTGATAAGTACTAATTTGATAAAACAAGTATTACAAATGTTAATAATGGACTTGTTTTATAATGCCTTTCTTTTTTGTTGGATCAAAGCAACACAAAGAGCAATTTATATACAGAGATGGGGGGACAAAGAGGACAAAAGAAAACTTAAAAAAAACCCCAAACACCAGAAAACCCTGACTTGGCTGGATATAGCAACAAAACTAAGTAACCAGTTTAGCCTGTTTATTATGTGGAAATTAGCAATAGCCTTGTCATATGTTAGCCATTATGTACATGTGTATATTTTAAATTAATTTGGGAGAACTGTGCATAAGCACAGCATGACTAACACCTTCTTTCTCTCCTGGAGACAACGTACAATATAGGAAGGGTTGCACAGCCGTTTCACAAAAACATTCTTGGCTTTCTGCTGCAACTTGCTTCTTCCTCACAGGCAGGAAAAGACAAAGAAAAAGCAAATACAGAAGCCAGAGCTGATGATAGGATGGAAATCCATGTTATGCTGTTTTTACCTTCGATGTATGGTTCCCCATGTTATGCTGGATTCCTTCTAGCATACTTCCACACAGACAGAGAAAAACTTAGATTCTCTGTTTCATGCCTTTAAGAAGACTTCTGGCAAAGACACACCGGTGATTTCTTAGATGGAGCAAGGATGATTCAGGTTAGGAGAAAGAGGAGAAAGACACTCTCCTGTGCTTTTTGCATTTTCAAAGTAAAAATTGCATGGAAAGCTTTAAAACATGAATGAGAGCTGTATAACTACATTTCTGTTGAAATGTAGTGTTTTTTAAAATCAAAAAAAACCCACCCACATTTAGAAATTTCCCATAAAAACACCAAATAAGAAATTTTTACTTTCCATTTCCAACAAAAACAGTTTTGCCAGCTTTGCTGTTTTCAGTTCATGTACCTGTTCTTTTCAGCCTTCCATCCTAGTTTTTTTAACATTCCCCAATGAGCTCGTGTTCCTTGTAAGTGCTTATTATCAGAGCCAAGTGCATGTTGCAATCCAGATAATTCACTTCACCATCGTGTTGCTTTTTTGTTTGTAAATTAGACATGTATGTTTATAATACAATGAAGCCTCAGGCTGAGGTCACTGGATGGAAGAAGTATTTATTTGTCTCACGGGTTTGAATGGAAGAGTATGTTCTTGGCAATAGTTGTCATGTGATGAATTTGCTGATGAGTATGTGATCAGGAGGGAGTACATCCTGAGCTCTGCTCTTGCCTTGACAACAGACACATTGTGTGATGTTGAGTAAATCAATTTTCTGCCAGAATTTCCCTTCAGCAATAGACAGCTAGTAATATTTCATCCTTAGCTGGTTATGCAGTGACCAACACTGCCAACAGAAAGCTCCAGGAAGAATTACCATCTTCATTAGTGGTAAACTGCTCTTTGACCTGCTCAGTATTTTCTGGGTGTTGAAATGAGAAAGTAAGAACACTATAAAAACATTTGCAAGTGTGTTAGTGCCCAGACAGGAACACCACCATCCCCCAGGGTTTGGATCATGCTCCTTCCCAAGATTCATGATGAAAGCTGGGAGAAGAAAGTGATTGGGAAGAGTCAGCATGAGTTTACCAACTGCCTGACAAACCTGATTGCCTTCTATGATAAAATGTCTAGATTTGTGGATGCAAGGACAGCAGCTTGACTTTAGCAAGGCTTTTAACACTGTGTCTCACAATATTCTTATATGCAAGGTGAGATAGCACAGTTTGAATGAGTGGACAACTAGACAGTTAAAAAATTGGTTGGATGATCAAGCTCAGATGGTAAGTAGTTAATGGTTCGGGCTTTACCTGGCAGCCAGTAGAATGTGGAGTACCTCAGCAGTCTATCCTGGGACCTGTCCTGTTTAACATCTTTATCAATGACCTGCAGGAGGTGATGCACTGTTTGCTCCTCAGGTTTACAGCTGACCCCAAACTGGGGGACCAGTCGATATTCTCAAGGGCAGAGCTGTCATCCAGTTGGATCTGCAGAGAGTGTAGGAGTGGGCCAGCAGAAACCTTACAAAATTCAACAGGCACAAATGCCAAGTCCTGCACCTTGGAAGGAAGAACCCTGTGCAACAATACAGGCAGAGTGGTGGGGGAGCAGCTCTGTGGAAAAGGACTTGGGGGGCCTGGTGAACATAAGACAGGAGCATAAAGTGTCTGCAGAGAAGGCCAACAACATCCTAGGCTGTAGTAGCAGCAGGCTGACAGGAATGACAATCCCCCTCTACTCAGCGTTTGTCAGACCCCAACTGCACCCAGTTTTGGGACCCACGGTGTAGGAAAGATGTGGTTAAACTGCAATGAGTTTAGCAAAGGGCATGAAAATAGTTGGGGACTGGAGCTCTTGCCCTGTTAGGCGAGGCTGAGGGAATGGGGCTTGTTCAGCATGGGGAAAAGAGGGCTTCATGGGACCTTCTGATAGGCACGTACCTAGCGAAGGCAGCAGCCTTCTGATTCCTACCAGGAGGTCATTGCGAAGATGGAGCCAGGCTCTTCTCGGTGGTGCAGGGTGGGAGGACAGAAGGCGAATGTCGTAGGCTGGAACAAGACTGCATACCAGTGCGTACCACCACGAAGGCGGCCAAGCGGTGCGGCAGGTTGCCCACAGGGCCATGCGTTCTCCAACCCTGCAGAACTTCAAGACCTGAGGGGATGAAGCCCTGGACGGACTCCTCGCACCTCTTAGCTGACCCTGTCTTGAGCAGGGAGCTGGGCTAGAGCGCTAGACCTCCTGAGGTCCCTTCACACCACGGCTCTGTAACGAAAGGCTTCCACCAAACAGTGTGCCGCCCGCTCCCGCCTCGCGTCAGCTCCGTGAAGGGAAATCTTGACACGTGGGAAAACCCCACCGTGTGGGGAAGAGACCCCACGGCTCCATCCATCGCGCTCTGCTGCCAGCTCCCCGCGTCCCCCAGCTGCGTGTGGGGACAGGAGAGGACGCATGAAGCATTTCAGGACTTTTCTGGATGAAAACTGCTACGCAAAGGCTGGCTGATACAGGCAGGCCAGGCGTCAGAGACCTAGTTTAACGTTTTCGCCCTCTACTTTTGAAAAGTTTGAGTCTCCTCTGATCTCTCGCAATCCTTATCACGGGCACCTCAGCCTCCGCGACAACGCCTTGAATTATTCATGGCTATCGACAACCACAGAAACTAACGTTCCCTCAGCAAAAGCTCCAAGAAAGCGCACTGCAGCACCGTGAAAACAACGATAAAAAATTAAGTGAGATGACCGGCGGGGCCCCGGCCCCCGGCCCCCGGCCCCCGGCCCCGGCCCCGGCCCCGGCCCCGGCCCCGGCCCCGGCCCCGGCCCCGGCCCCGGCCCCGGCCCCGGCCCCGGCCCCGGCCCCGGCCGGGAGGAGCGCGATGACGGCGGCCGCCCGCCAGGGGGCGCTGCCGACTCGGCGTTGGCGTCGCGGCGGTCGCCAGCAGTAACCGGCCGAGGCGGGGGAGAGCCGGTGTGAGGAGGGCGAGAGCCGGTGTGAGGCGGGGGGAGAGCGGTGGGAGGTGGGGGGATAGCCGGTGGGAGGTGGGAGACAGCCGGTGTGAGGCAAGGGATAGATAGCCGGAGTGAGGCGAGGGAGAGCCGGTATGAGGCGGGGGATAGATAGCCGGTGTGAGGTGGGGGAGAGCCGGAGTGAGGCGAGGGATAGCCGGAGTGAGGTGGGAGATGGAGAGCTGGTGTGAGGTGAGGGATAGCCGGTGTGAGGTGGGAGACAGCCAGTGTGAGGTGGGGGAGAGCCGGTGTGAGGTAGGAGATGGAGAGCTGGTGTGAGGTAGGAGATGGAGAGCCGGTGTGAGGCGAGGGATAGCCGGTGTGAGGTAGGAGATGGAGAGCTGGTGTGAGGCGAGGGATAGCCGTTGTGAGGCGAGGGATAGCCGTTGTGAGGCGAGGGATAGCCGTTGTGAGGCGAGGGATAGTGGGTGTGAGGCGAGGGATAGCGGGTGTGAGGTGGGGGATCGCTGGGGTGAGGTGTGAGGTGGGAGATGGAGAGCTGGTGTGAGGTGTGAGGTGGGAGATAGCCAGTGTGAGGAGGGAGATAGCCGGTGTGAGGTGGGGATAGCACCAGCCGGGGAAAGCTGGTGCAAGGTAGGGGATAGCTGTCCACCATCATGGCCCTTTCCTCAGCAGACTGCTGTGGAGCTAACGGGCTTCCCCACCTCGCCTCACCTAGGCCGGCTGCTGTGCCCGTGGCCCTTGAGGAGCCCTCGTGTTTCCCAGTGGGGATAGAGCCCTCCCCTCCAGTGTGATGGGTGGTTTAAACACACTGAGTCTCCAAAATACAGTGGGGGAAGCTGTTGTGATACTCAGCCCTGGGTTGTGCCCCGGGGACCAAGGAGGAGGCCGGGGAAGTGTCACTGTGGCCAAGGCCTGCGGGTTCCACGGCGGGGAGGAAGCCATGCTCGCCTGGTGCCGGCTGCCCTGGCAGCAACAGCAGTGGCTTCGGATGGTGGGAGAGTCTTACAAAGCGTTTGCAGCCTCTTATTTGCTGTATCCTGAACAGAGTCCCCAAGTTTACTGGGAGAGGGTGACTGAGGAGCCAACCTGCACTGACTTTAACGCCACCGTCTGAGCATTTCTGGCAGTTGCTCTTCCATTTAACGCAATTGCTGCATGTGAACTGATGGGCTGACAGCTCCGTGGGAAGCCGGATGCACTCACCGAACACTCTCTGAAACAGATGCGGGGATCTAAGCTTCCCCCTGTTTACATACAGGAAAGGAGAACCCACAAAATAACACTGGTGAGTGAGTGGCAAACCAAATTTTACATATTATCTAAAATTGCCCTTGTGCATTCTCTGCTCCAGTCATTACAATATATATTTACTGTAGAAATAGGGTATAGAAAGCTCAAGGAAGGGAAATTATGGGAATGACATGTTCTCATGTAGGCCTCAAAACACACCAGTGGTGTTCTCCATTGCAGTCAGCATCCCCATTGCAGTGGGAAGAAGTTTAACTCATCTGAACCCCCAGACTGAGTATCTATTAGTTTAAGCCATATGAATAAAAAATTTTTATGGTAGTGAAAAATCTCTGATCTGCTTAAATTCTTCCAAATTTAGGTTCGGGGTTGAGTCATCATTATTTCCTGACAAATGGTTTTGTGAAGTCACCCAAAATAATGAGATGTCACTTGCCTGGATACATTAATAATCAGAAGGATTCATTGTAGCAGGCACCATGGGAACTTTCCCATTAGATGTCCTTAATTAGAAAAGAATGTGTCAGATTTCAGATCAACGTAGGGGAACTACAACTATCCATTAAAAAGAGAAGGACAAATAACGCAAGTGACAGCCCTTGCAGAAGTACAAAGATTTAAATACTTTATAAATTAAGGGGATTGAAGGTGCTCATTTTCATCACTAAAGCTCTATGACCTGTCTTTATTGTCAGAAGGATGCAGTCTCCAAACTGAATTAAACAACATAAAGAGCAAATGCTGTATATAATTCCGACGATAGAATATTTGTGTAATCAGCAATTATTCCTTTTATGTCTTTCAGCAATATCTCCTTAGGGTGGGCCAAACTGCTCTGGAAAGTGTTCAGTTATGCTAATAGGAAAATATTACAGTGACAATGGTATCTCTTGAACCACAAGAACTGTAGCTAGTACATTTGTTCAGCTGGTGGCAAGATGTGGAATTGAGAAGTTGTCTGACTGGCTTTTAGATAAAAATTGGAGGGCTATTTAGTAATTGTAACGTGTGGGAGGCATTACTGTAAATCCAAGCAGAATGAGGTGCCTAACTACTTGGGCATGTGCAAGGGGTTAATTTAAGTACCTGGCTTTTGTGTCTTCCTTTTGGCTATGGATAATTCCTCACAGACCCAGGCCAAGGGTTTTACTGGGTGGTACACAGAAGCTAGAAAGTAAGTCTTACAATGCTTACATTTACTTAGAGCCATGAGTGGAACCAGTTTATACTTGTATTTCTGCCCAGTGCTTGGTTACCATACAGGCATGTATTTTATGCAGTCTTAAAATCATGCCATGAACTACATCAAAGCAAGTGTAATTTAAGGAAGGGGAACGTGTGTCCACAGTTTATTTCAGCTTGCAAAGAGACAATGTTCCAAGATGGGGACACTAAAATTTTGCAGTATAAGCAACCTACTCCCTCTGGGACATCAGATCTATTCATCCCATGTCAGTTACACCTGAAAGTTACTACAAGCTAATGCTTTTTCTGCAGCCTCTATGAAATCAGTCAGTAACATTGGACCAGTGCCTAACTGACAGGTGGCCACATTACCAAGTTATCAGCTCATTTGCTGCTCTTGATAAGTGTTTCATTAGGGCTGGTTTTGGTAGGAAAGCTGAATTTGTTTCTTATGGGGAAAGGAAATCCTTTAACAAGGAGGCTGAGCCACACAAATAGTGCCTTCTTAGATAAGCTTTTCAGTTTGAGTGACCGCTTTGTGCAGCATTTTGCTTGAAAAATATGTTTCTGGTTTTTATGACTGTTTATCCAAAGCATAATTATGAGCACTAGGTTTGGATTTAGAAAAGGGTAGATCTAGTTTACCAGAGGGTCTGGTAGAGATACGTGTTCAAAACTTGTGTAGTTCAGTGGGATTGAAAAGTGTGCATGTATTTCACTCAGAAATTAATTAAAACATAAAGTGTAGGTAGAACTTTAGAGGCATATCATAAATGTCCTTTTGAAGTACTGGGTGGAAGCCCTTTTTATTGTTAATTTAGCCTTCTCTTTTCTAAATTGAACCTTTCATCGCATATTAAATCCTGAGGGCTAGGGAACACAGGGTGTGTTCCAAAGGGATACATAAAAATCACCTTACTTCCATAAGTCATTAGCATCCAGCATTTGTGCTTTTAATGAGCTGAAATGAGAAATCTTGTAAACTAATTTGAACAAACTACAGTGTCTTACTCACAGCAAGATGCCTCAAACATCAATCAACTCTTGAAAGTTTGTTTGTGAGATACTTCTCTAAGAACCTTTCATCCTAAAAATGACACTTGAAAACTCCGCAGTAGATCTTGAGAAGATTCACACGTGAATGCCCAAGAGATAATTGATGCATTGTTTTACTGTGGAAGGTGGTATAAATATTCCACTTCTGAGGCTAAGTCTAAAGAAAGCTTACCTGCTCATTAAAACGTAATGAAACCTGACTATTTTACATAGAGTTTTGTAAATGAAATTTCCTAAAACACACCTTTATTTTCAAACCTTCTCTGAAAAACCTCTGGGGATAAGCAAAGTTCAGTACGATAGAGAAGATATTTTATTCAGCTTTAAGAGCTGGAATGCCTGCCTCAGAAGAGTGTTATACAGGATGGCTACATGCCACACCATCAGTGGAGTTGACTATTCTCTTTCAGTAGTAGTAGTAGTATTTTTAGTTTTAAATTAAAATCTGCCTGAAGCCACGTGAGTTCTCAGCTCACTGCTCTCTGAATAAGGATACAAATCAAAATTGGCACTTTCCTCAGAAAGCCACTTTGAAGGTTAGCTGTCCACTTGGACTGAGTGAAGCACCTTTGACTTCAGGAAGACTGCCATGCTGCAGGTGCTTGCCCGCCTGGAGTGCTCTCATGCACTTCAGAGCAAGAGACTTCCACTGTACCAAACAGTAGCTGTTTCAACTCTAAAATATGGGACAAGTTACACTAGTGAAAGAGACAAAGAAACAGATTGAAGCCAGATGACTGTCCATTTATTTTTCTGGCAAGCAAGGGTCTTCACATATCTGAATAGAATAATTCCAGGGTTTTTGCATTTTAAGAATCTGTGTCGCATGAATTCAGGTTGATGAACCAAAATACCTGTGTGACTTTTCATGTGTTAAAATACATGCCCAACTTAATTTTGCCAGTAAAGGCAATGTATTGAACAGATTATACAATGAAAAAGGTGCCCAAACCAAACAGATGATCCAGCTATGCCTGCAAAGATTGGAAATTCAGTCATTCAGGCAGCTTAAGGTACCAAAATATGCAGATAGATGTTTCAGGAGATTATGAAATATGCCTGATGCCCCTTGAAATCAAATCAGGTATGCTGAGTCAGTCTTGCCTGTTTTCGGTAGCATACCCTGTACAACAATCATGAATAAATATATATGTCATTACTTATGGGTAGCCATGTATACTATGGCCAAAATAATTGCTCAGACACCAAACACCTTCCTGTTTACTGGGCTTTCAGGAGCTTGTTTAATATTAACAGTGGTAAGAATGATAGTAAACACAGTCAACAAAACAGGGCTTATGCAGGGTCACCTCAAGCATTTGCACATAAGCAAGGAAGTGCTTACAAGGCATCATTATAGAAAAATCCCAGACCTTTATCAGGAAGTCAGCATCCTGGGGTGTCTCTCTGAAGTGCATGTACGCTAATGCATGCAGCATGGGGAATAAACATGAGGAAGTAGAGATCTGTGCGCAGCTGAAGGGCTATGATGTTGGGATCACAGAGGCAAGGTGGGATTGCTTGCAGAACTTCAGTGCTGCAATGGAGGGATCCAGGCTGGGAGGACAAGGTGGTGGAGTTGCCCTTTATGTGAGAGAACAGCTGGAGTATATAGGGCTCTGTGTACGGGATGGATGATGAGCCAGCCGAGATCTTATGGGTATCAATTACTGAGCAGACCAATATGGGTGACATTGTAGTAGGTGTATGCAATAGGTGGCATGAGCAGGAAGAACAAATGGATGAGGCCTTCTGTAGACAGAAGTAGCCTCATGTTCACAGGCTGTGGTCCTCATGGGGAACTTCAACCAGCTTGACATCTGCTGGAGGAACAGCACAGATGGGCATGTGAAATCCTGGAGGTTCCTGGAGAGCACTGAGGACAACTTCCTGACCCAAATGATAGAGGAAACAATGAGGATAGGTGTTCCACTGGATCTCATAATTACAAACAAGGAAGGGCTGTTTGAGGATGTGAAGGTTGAAGGCAGTCTCGGCTGCAGCAACCATAAGATGGTGGAGTTCAGAGTCCTGAGAAGAGGAACCAGAGCAAAAAGCAAGATCACAACTCTGAACATCAGGAGAGCAGACTTTGGCCTCTTCAGGGATCTGTTGGTAGACTCCCATGGGATAAGACCCTGGATGGAAGAGGGGCCCAAGAAAGCTGTTTGATATTTGAGGATCACCTTCTCCAAGCTCAAGAGCAGTCCATTGCAATGAGCAGGAAGTCAGGCAAAAATGCCGGGAGGGTTGCATGGATTAACAAGGAGTTCCTGGCAAAACTCAAACATAAAAAGGAGAAACACTATCTGAGCATGCAGAAATGTTGTTAGGAAAGCCAAAACCCATCTGTAATTGAACCTAGTGAGGGGTGTTAAAGGTAATAAGAAAGGCTTCTCAAAGTACATAAATAGCAAAAGGAAGATTAGCAAAAATGTGTGCCTGCTGCTGAATGGGGCAAGGGCACTGGTGACACATGGCATGGAAGAGGCTGAGGTACTAAATGCCATCTTCATCTCAGTCTTTACTAGTAAGACCCACCTTCAGAAGGCTGAGGGCCCAGAGACCAAGGGGAAGGTCTGGAGCAAGGAAGACTTGCCCTTGCTGGAAGAGGATCAGATTAGAAAATAGTTAATCAAACTGGACATACATAAGTCCATGGGCCCTGATGGGCTGCACCAATGAGTGCTGAGGGAGCTGACTGATGTCATTGCGAGGCCACTCTCGATAATCTTTAAATGATCTTGGTGACTAGGAGAAGTGTCTGAGGACTGGAGGAAAGCAAATGTCACTCCTGTCTCCAGGAAGGGCAAGAAGGAGGACCCAGGGAACTACAGGCTGTTCAGCCTCACCTCAATCCCTTTGAAGGTGATGGAGCAGCTAATCCTGGAAACAATTTCCAGGCATATGAAGGACAAGAAAGTCATCAGTTGTACGCATGGATTCACCCAGGGGAAGTCATGCCTGGCCACCTTGATGATAACCTTCTACAATGAAATGACTGGCTTGGTAAAGGAGGGAAGAGCAGTGGATATTGTCTACCTTGACTTCCGTAAGGCTTTCAACACTGTCTCCCATAAGATTCTCATGGAGAAGCTGATGAAGTATGGCTTGGCTGAGTAGAAAGTGAGGTGGACTGAAAACTGGAGAGAGTCCAGCGAAAGACCACTAAGGGAATCTTAGCCGGTCAGTGTGTACAAATATCTGAAAGGAGGGTACAAAGAAGACAGAGCCAGGTGATTGTGGAGTCTCCATCCTTATAGATATTCAACAGTCACCTTAACGTGGCTGTGGGCAGCCAGCTTTAGGTGGCCCTGCTTGAGTGGGGGGGTTGGACAAGATGACCAGAGGCTCCTTCCAACCTCAGTCATGCTGTGACTCTGTGAATTATGCCATGCTTTTATTTCAAGTATGAAGAGAGATTAAATAAATTATTCTAATCTGTATTTACAACCCAATACCTGAATCACAGAGTGCAAAATTAAAGTGGGGAAAAGAGCTGCAGAGGGTCAAAACACTGCAACAAGTAGGGTTGTACTCTCTAAAAACTAACCAGCGGTTTTATTGTCTCACTTTGGACTCACTTTGAGTAAGTAAAATGGCTGAACAGTATCCAAAACAATGGAGAATTAAACACCCAAATGAGAGATGTATTCATTACTCTGTTATGGAAAGACAATAAGCAAGCTGTGTAAGAGAGGCCAGAGGGAAGAGATGATACTTCCTGGGAGGTCTTGGTGTTGCATCAGAAGTTCTTATCTATTGTAGGCAGTTGACAGAGCCGCTGCAGGTCTTTTTCCTGCTATGCCAACAGAGCCGCCCTTACTGCTTACTGACCCAGGAACTCCACACCAGGGTTCTGGAGCAACCTGGAGGTAGGGCAGAAGTCTGTGTGTTCACTTCTTCCATTTAAGTCTTGATACTGGTTACAAAAGAATCTTAGTCTGTGTTTTCACAATGAGGAAGAGGTCTGAAAACTGATGCCAGAGGAAGATTTGTGTAGCCATATTGATATAGGAGCATTCGAGCTACATCAGTTCATAGTCCTCTGCAAACAGGGCCTCAGACTGTATGTAGGCCAGATGAAGTGGTTAGGGGGTCAGTCTGAATCCTGTGAGAAGTGAGTTTAAACGTCTGCCTCAATCCTATAGAGCAGGGAATGTAGAAATGAGCTTCCCAAAACATTGTGGAACAAAAGAGGGGCACACAAAATGGATTTTGCAAGGAGCCCATCTTCCTTTGCACTGATTTGTGAAGTCAATAGCTCCTTGCTCCTCAATGTGCTGGCCAAAAATGGTCTCTATTTAGAGGTGGGGGAAGTTGATGGAAACAGTTAACATGTGCCCAGGCTCTTTTTATCTGCCTGACTATAAACATCCGTGGATATTAGCACAGTTTGTGTATATTTTTCCAATTACCATGGAAGTGAGCATTGCTGCAGTGTAAGCATTTTCATCCATTTGTCTTGAGTAAAACCAAGAAAAATAACCAATACCAGAATATTGAAAACATTGCAAAACCAGTAAGTGTTCATTACAGCTCATACAGATGTCTACTTTGACCTATTGTAATGCCATGAGTAAAGTTCTCAGTATTTTGGCAGGCTTCATTTACCTGGTTTCATTATCATTTTAGTCAAATGAGATTTCAGCTGTATATCTTCCTTCATTTCTTTCTTTCTTTCTTTCTTTCTGTGTGTGCAATATGAATGTGATTGGAAGGATTGCAGCTTTTTGGTGTATCCAGGAAATGTGGTCTGAATTGTCTTTGTATACAAAACAGCCCAAATGTGATTACAAGTACGGACAAAGTCACCAAAACATTTTCTATTCCATGTGACCGACAGGGCTGAATTGGCTATCACTGTGTTTGATGGCTGAAGCTTCTGCTTTGCATCTTACATTTTTTCAAAGCATAATGCAGTTTCTATTTCCCTGTTGTTATGATTGTATGAGACAATCCCTAGCTTTAGAAAAGGCAGCAGCAAGTCAGGGCATTAAAATTAAAGGGGAAAAAAATCTACACAAACCACTTAAGCACACTCATTATTATGGCCCTTGCTACCTCGGGCCACTGGAGAACTTATAATTTAGTCAGCATTATGCAGTTTGAAGTGTTTTATGTTCTGCATGGGAGCAGGCTGCAATTCAAATATCAATGGCCATGAAAAATATGCACATACGTTTAGTATGAAAATCTCCAAGGGCATAACAGAAGAGACGGGCACATGTAGCTGCAGTGTGATGGAGAATTTCTGTGAATTAATCATTTGGACATAGTTTATCACCATTTTATAGTTTGCCAGAGACGCTTCCTCGCCATTTGTTGGGAAAACTTATTATACATGCACATCTTAGAAAGATAATAAGGCCAAAGCCTTTGATGCTTAAAGGCAACAGGCATTGTTAGATTCTGTTATGACACAGACAACTTCTCCACTGACAGAGCCATTCAGATAACAAGAGTAATTGCTTATTTTATCGAGTTTAGGGAATTGTGCTCCATTCTCCCTTCTTGCCTATTACATCAGCTATTATGACCCATCTTCTACCATAATTTAGGGGGAGTGGAGTATGTGCATTTTGAAAGCTTTTCTTGAAAGAATAGAGTGCTGTATTTACATGTTTCCCTCATTATCCCAAAGTGCAAATACTTTAATGTATTCCTTCCAAAGAATCAGCGTGGCATGCGTGTGCATGTGTGCATCCATTTATGTGCCTTGGTGTTTGTCTGTAGTTTACTGTCTGGAGTGGGTAGGGGGATAAGAAGAGTTCATTTAGTTGTTTCTTTATACCCTCTTCTGACTGGAGACAATACCACTGTAATTGGTATTAGCAAAACTACAAACAGAGCAATCACTTCTGACACTTTAAAAGAACTTTATTGACATCTCCAAATGCGTAGGGAATTTTAAAGTAGAACTTTTCAGTCTGTAAGGCTTGGTATGATCAAAGGCCTGATAGCAGCTCCAGATTACTGAAAATGAGGCTACAGACCAGATTCCAGCTCTTTTTGGGAAAAACCCCCCAACATTAAGCTTGATTCAGCCTAATCCTCACAAAACTATCAATCAGAAGACTAGCATTGCAAGTAGAGAATTAAAGAAACTAAATAGATGCTTTCAAATTTTATATGCTGTCCAAAGATTTTAAAAGGTACAAAATCAAAATTTAAGTGTAGGATTCAATATCTTAAAATGCTGCTGTGCTGTACAGTTTTATTACTTAGAACAACTAGTTTTCCTAACTTCTAAAGTAGAAGTTTTGAAGTATGCCCACTGTAGCGAAGTCATTAAATGGTCAGAGTCTGACTTCTGAAACAATACAAAACAATACTGACGTTAACAGAAGGACAACTTTCAAACGGAAGTTGGGAGTTAAATGGAAACCACAGTGAGTTATACCTCTTTCACTATATAAAAATAAAATAATTTTCCAAAAGTGTAGCCAAATATGGAGGCCAGTTCCAAGCAAATTCTACTGGCTATTTTATGAAAAAGGAGTTCATTATTTTTTCCCCCAAGCAGGATGGTGCACTTTCACACTCCAGAAGCACTAGTAAAGAGGCTGTGACTCATAAACAAGAACTTTGTGTTCACTAACATTTGGTTTCCTGGTTTATGTGAATGCCCTGGTAGAGTATCTGAACTCACTCACCTAGCATCACTGCTATCAGCTGGGTAGACTGGGTGCCAGCTTCATTTCCCTGATGCTTGTTCTGCTTTTGTCTCCATGAAAAGGTCTTGTTAATACATCCACTTTTGTGTTTCTCATATTTAAATGTGCAGCCAGATTCTTAGTTTTGCAAGGACCTTTTCATCATCTTTTGAAGTCAATCCATGAGACTGGTAACAAATGAGAGCTTGCCAGCTACGGAATGGGTATTAACAATGAATTTTCCACAGCAGACATTCATGCGTTTGTCTTGTGGCTGGCTGAGAGGACACAATTGTGTTCTGCATCTCAGTGGAGCAGCTGGCAAGATAAGCAAGAGTGTCTGGATTAATGTGCTCTGCTCTAATTAGCTCCGGAAAGAGGCAATTGGCCTAGGCAGAGGGCTATGCTGGAGTAATGAAAGTACACTTTTGTTCAGGACACTTTTTCTGCATGTCACTGGTTTGTATAGGTAGACCAACTCATTTGGGCCAGCTTATTTATGACTAAACTATGCTCCATTGTGCTTGCTGCTTTGTCATTTCCAACTGCAAGGTCAAGAGCGAGATAACATTGCTGTAGACTTGATATCCTTGGCAAAACTAAGGAGATTTAGCCACCATGTTTTCAAGCAGTTTCATGAAACTGATGGAAAGAGGACAACAATTTGATATTTCCTTTCACAGGTAGTCCATCTCTATTTTTCTTTATAGGGAAGTCACTTTGGTTTGTTTCCTGCAATGGCAGCTGCTACTCTCTACACTTCCATGACCATTTTGGCTGCAGGGCTATTGGATCAGGGATGTGTGAGATTCACAAGTAGGTTTGCACTGTCTCCAAAGGGCTGTCCCACTGCTAGCCTCAAGTCTATGTACAGACAGTGAGCCTGCAAATGGCCCCACAGCCTGGCTGTAGCGCAGCTGGGACTTCAGTTGCCCAGCAGCTGAACACCAAGCTACGTGCCCACACACACACAATTCTGTGCACATGCAATAACTCCAACATACCGGTCATGCCAGGCTTGCCATGCATGCAGACTGTGTGTGTAGCAAATCTGACACATTGTGGATTCACTGAGCTTGCACAGTGTGCCCAGAGTGACTCCTTTGTACCTAAGTAGTAAATCCAAAGTGTGCCATGCATGCACACAGTAGTAATTTCTGACTGAGTTCTGGGCCTCTGGCAAGTAGTCCAAGCTACTGCCTCTGCTCTGACCTGTAGTCCAGGGCAAATGTCCAAATCCCATTTCCTGTGAGAACAGTGGAACCTGCTCCAAGTAGAACACGGCATCATATCTGGGGAAGATCAGGCACATGGCAGCTACACGAGAGGTAAGCAAATCACCACACAGAAAGAGTGACTGAGAGCCACTCTTCAAGAAAGATAGAGATAGCCATTGATAACACATTGTGCTGAGACCAGACTGTGTTTGACCCAACTGCTTCTTGACAACACTGAAATATTCTCTGGGTGTGGTACATTCTGCATTATATTGCTGGCTCCCATGCTTCATCTCCTAGGGGGTCCAGTCGTGCAAGTCCTACACAGAAATGGCATCAGTAGCTTTTTAGGCATGCTAAGAGTTAGTCATGGCTTCTGTATCAGGATGTCATTTTACAGCAGACCTAATTCAGGATTGTCTGAAGTGTTGGTGATGGTTTTTTTGCAGCTACTGTTGAGTTGCCTGAAGTTATTTGGAGCACATGCTTCACTGTTTAACCTTCTTCTCCTTCCCACTTCCCACTCAAGTCTGCCTTCCCTCCTCCTTTCATGCTGTTTTTGATCCATACTGCTTCCTGTTTGTGTTTATTGCTGGTAGTGAGAGTAAATGAACAGCAGTAGATGAGTATCAATTCAAGTAGCAAGCAGTGTGGGACTTGCCAGGGCCAACCTTTCCCAGGCTTCCCAGGGCAAGGGCAGGGAGAACTGGACAGAATTTTTGATGGAGAGTACAGGAGGGTATTTCCCTCTGCAGCGCCGAGCCGTGTTTCAGGGCACTCACAGCCCATGGTCTTTCTCTTACTTTTGATGTAGATTTTTCTTTTTAGAAGCAACAGCCAGTAAGTGTATTCTGAACAGGAGTCTCTGAGAGTTTATTAATTTTTCCGTATTGCCACATCCTCTCCAGTTTGTGTCACTGTAGCCTCCCTGTCGGGAATGCATTCTTGCTCTTTCAGGTCATTTGTCTGGTCTTCGCTGCCCAGCTTCTCACTGTTAAATTGTTCTCTGTTGGTTCAGGCTGGGCTCTAAACAATTTTTAATGCCTTCTAGTTACAAGTTTGGCATTGTATGTTGCTGTTCCTTCTTCTCTGCAAATTAACTAATTGCTACTTTATAGATTCTCTGAAAAATGGAAAATCCAGGGCAATTCTGTAACCTGAGCATAAAGACTGTAGTCTAACAGAGCACAAGGCCCAACAGAGCAGAAAGCCTGTGGCCTAACTCTATTGCTTAATCGAGGTTATATATATTAATAACAGAAACTGCAAAGGTAGCAGAAATTGCAAGTAGGGACAGGCAAGATCAAAATGGCTCCGGCAAAAGTTATTTTAGTCAGGTAGGGTTTTTTATATTTATTGCTTGGGACAAAGTATGAACGCAAGCTAAAATTGCAACAGCAAATAACCCCAGAGCGTGGCGAGTTATACTTAGCTAGCATTAAGGTAATGTCATGTAGAAGCAGAATATTTGTGGTTAGCTAAAGTGACAAAAATACAGCTGCACTGATATTAATCCTCTATTAATCTTGTAAAGAGATGGGATTTTGAGAAATAGAGGTCTTTGGAAGGGATCTACCTGCTTCCTCTGCATAGACCAGTTTTCTCTTTTTAGGCATTAACTGAACTTGTTATTCTGATTTTCTTATTGATAACCCGGCTAAGTAGAGAGCTAAGCTTTACTGCTCACTTATCTGTGAGTTTTATGAGTTTATTTGAAATCCTTGTAACAGCCCTTAAATTCTACTGATCATTAGAGGTCCCACTATGGGAGTTTTACTGATATTTTAATAACTGGTCAGTAATTCAGGATGTGTTTTTAAAGATGCAGCTGCTGGCTAAATACTTTTCAATTTTAATGTGAAAATCTGAATGGATATAATGTGATTTCATAAAACATGGTCCTCACTCAGGGAAGGATGAAATGTATACTTCGAGTTATATGAGCACATAGATAACAGTTGAATGCTTCTAAATCTATTGTATATATTTTAAAAACATACCCTGGCTTGAAAGAGAGCATTGCAGGTGGCATAATTCCATTCTGCAGAGGGCAGTAGTATATATATGTGTATCTAATGCATAAATATGAACAATATTAGTATTACGCATTATAAAGTCACTTTTCACTTGGAAGAAACGTGATAAATCGTGTAGTAAGTATCTGTTATTCAATATGGCTACAAAATTTGTTTTTGCTGAGATATAAACAGGAAAATGCTAATATTTAAAGTAATTTGCGGTAGAAATAGGCTAAATTGAATCTGTGAGAAGACAGTCAGCCTGTGCAATTTATGCAGTGCTGTTATATATTACGCAAATTAGATTGGAACTGTAAGGTGTTTGCAAGTTCTAACTTTTCTTTTATTGGTATAGAAGAGGTGTAATAAACTGACCTTCAGAAGGGGCGTTATATATTTGAAACACAATAGCAACTTTGATGTTTTTACTCTCTACTAAGAGGTTAACAGGATCCCATTCTGTTGTCATCTCTTAGCATTTATTTTAGTTCTTCATTTCCCTGGGAAGTGCTTAGGTGAGAAATGTTGGTAGCGAAATGGAGACAGCTTGGGTAGGATTAGAAACCCTTGAGCTTACATTTCTGGACATCAACCTTTCTAACTAAATAACTACTGAGCAGCATTTGCACTCAGTGGAATTTTTTCCAATAGTAAAAGGGGAGGAATCATGATCTTCAAGGTGTTTATAGCTTTGGCCAGTGTACTTTTTCCCTTTTCCAGTTTCCACTCATGCCACTGTGCTTTTGGATCTTTTTTCCCCTGGACAAACACACTCTGCAGTGTTTAAAGACTGTCTGCACCACAGTTCTTTCTTTGAAAAAACAGTGGCTGTTTCCCTCAGATCTTTTATTTTCTGTATTACTGGATTCATAGTTATTGTGTTACCGGATTACAAAAACAGACTGGTGATAAATAATAGGGTGTTCATGACTTTTCCCTCCAGGAAAATACAGTGCTAAAATGTGATTTCCGTTTAGCGAAGCAAATGTTGCAGGTGTCTGTTGATTTTTCAAAGGGAAATTACAAAGCAAATTTGGGACTTCTTATGCCTACACTGTCATTTTAAAAATTGTAGTGTAGGTATCCAACATGGATGTTCAGATTGTATCTCAGATATCAGTCCTTGTGGAATTAAAGTATTGCAGAGGGAAATGCTATTTGATTTGGAGTATGTGCCTTAGATTGTGTTCTCTATGGTTTAAGTGAGGTAACCGGTGAGAGGATATTGCATAGCCAGCTGTTTCACATAGCTTCCCCTGCAGCCTCAGCTGCTGCAGGATGAAACAGCACTTGAGGTGGGGGGATTTTTGAGATGATTCATGCTTCAGCAGGATGAGAACATATTTTAGACAGCTGTACAAAAAGAAGAATCTACAGGATGTTTTAAGGTGTTGGTGCTGTTAGTGCCACTTTCTGACCAACTAGAGAGATTGATATTTGCTCGAGTGGTGGCTTTCTGGTAATAATCTAATTGATTTCTGAGTTAGTGTATTGGTTGTTCAATTGTCATTAGCATCCTCCCTTGATTTTCACTCACAACACTATCTAGCACAGTGAATGCATACTCCAGTTTGTTTCTGTTTTGGCAAATTCAGGTCAGTACAATGCTATGAATCTACCACTTATTTTTAATTAGGTTTCTTTAAAAATGGAGGAAAGGAAAAAATGGGTTATTCCAGGTAGCTTGAAGAAACATTTTAAAAACAGCAGGTATCACAGGAGAAGCAGGGATAGTCTGGTAAAAATGAGCATATGCAGACAGTTATTTGGACCTGATATATTCCTTTTTTTGATGTGGGTTTGGGTACCTGCCTGCTAGTCACCTACTTCTCCATAAGGCAAGGGAAGGCATTTCCCTGTTGCTGGTGTAAGCCACAGAGACAGGAGAAGAGGATGGTTAAGTGGCTCTACCTTAGTCTTGGGGAACATATACGGCAAATGGCTTCCTTCTCATGGAGCTATTCTTTGTTGATAGGTGAGGAGAGGAGAGATACTAAGGTTTAACAATCAGATATGTCTGCAAATTGGCTGAGTCTTCTAGAGGGACCATCCATTTAGAGTGAGTAAGGAAATCATTCACGTTCCTTGACCTCACTGTGACTACAGGATAACTGATCAAGTTGTCACTGGTGTTGGTCTTGCAAAAGAAACACTTACTTGAAAACTGGGGGAAGTACCTTCATATTTACATGGCTTGTGACTGGTGATAAGATCATTGATGTTTTTTCCCAACGTTGGTCGGTCTGAGCTGGATTTAAGTTACACATTTAATATAAGCATCAAAAAGGAATTTGAAAACTGGGTCTTGATACCAGCAGATATTAGAAATAAAAAGAAAATGGAATCAGCCCACTGGTGTTACTTTGCTTTGTTTATAACATGATATCCTAAGCTGGTAGCAATGTAACATAGTATAATGTAATTGCAATGAGATACAGTGCAATATTAACATCTTCAAGTTTTCTATCTAAATCATACCAATATCACACAGACTGTGTCTTTTATTTTGTGTTGCAGAGTTTTATTTGTTGGCAAACACATGTGAAATCAGAGGAACTTGCAAGGAAAGTAAGGAGAGTATAAATAAGTATTGTTAAAGAGCAAGCTACAGTAGCTTTAGAGTGGATGGCTTACTTGGCGGCCCAGATTACACAGTGGTCAAAGGTTTCTTGTTCATGGTAGATTGCTGTTTTATTTGTGCTCAGAGGTGCTGATTTAGGCTCTTTATAAAATGTATTATTTTCCAGGGTGATTGACTGGGGGAAGTCTGATACATTCTGGGTGCTAACTGCATGCCAGACACTGGAGGCTGGATGCAATGTAATCCTCTTGCATCCATTTCATTATTGGAGTCTTTATGTGAGAGTGAAGCAGAGCACGTAAGCCAGAAAAATTTCTATTGACTTCAGTGGATATTGGCTTATGCACCGAGAGGTTAGTTGTAATAGACAGAGTCAGTAAGAGAGAAGACCACAGAGAAAAACCTGTGAATTAAAGTTTTACCACAACTTCCCTGACTCCAGGCATATAAAAAGCCCATGCAATGCTGACCTTTCCCTGCATATGACCCATTCAGGTTTGATGTAAAAGCCTTAGCTGAGGAGCCACAGGTCCAGCCTGGACCCATTCTGTAGCTAAAGAGAGATGTGTTTTTCTAAGAGCTGTCAAGCTATTGCTGTTCATAAGCAGTAAATTTATACAAATTAATTTTAAGAGATGGAAAAAAGTTGAATTTGCTCACAGGTAATACCTTTGGACTTCAACAATGTGAAAAATTTAAAAGCAAGTGAAAAGAAAGAGAGAGAGAGAGCAAGCTATATTTTTTCTTTATATTTAATGAAGCACTATGAATTTCTGGCTCTTTGGGAAAGGTGTATTACTAAGAGTCATTAATGGAACCTAGGCTTAAAATACACTCAGCTGAATTGCTGACTGAAGAAATGTCTATGTAAAACTTAATGTTTTCCTTTTTGTGAATATTTTAGAATCTTTAAAAAAATTTTTGAAGAAAAAAAAATCAATGTTACACTTCTTACCATTTGCTTTAAAAAGGATTTTCCACTTGCTCATTTCCAGAAGGTCATCTCTGAGATGTACAAGCTAGCCCTTCATTTAGGTCTCCTCTTACATTCATATTTAACTTTCTTTCATTCTGTGGCCTTTATTAGCTGAGCTCAAGGAGCTTGTAGCACATTTTAAACAGCAACACTGGGAGGATGTAAATGCAGAATAATGTATCAGGACTCAAATTTGCATGGTCAAATGTCAAAAAAATTAGGCCTTCCCCAGAACCATGTCAAGAGAAATAACATAAGTGGCCAGCTCAACAGCAGGCATGCCATTATCAGTTAGTTCAACCTGTCATCACTGACTGGGAGTGGAAGCAGTGGTCATTAGCTTTAACTCTGCCGGGGAAGGTTGCGCTTCTCTTTATTTTATTATATATATTTTACACTATCTGACAGTATTTCACAGAGCACCACAATGTTATGGTTCCCTCCTTGACAGGGGAAGGAGGGGGAGGTGCAGGTGAGGGAGTAGAGAAGAACACTTGCAATCATCTGTTGTCAGCTGGAGGGGGCAGGAATTGCATTGCCTATCGGATAAATACTCATTTAGAGTAATCACTTTATTTCAGCCCTGTAATGACATTAACAAGCTTGGAATACAGGGAATTACATGAGTCAGAACAAATAATTGAATATTCCACTGCTGGGGAATGCAGCACAAGTCTGACTTAATGTCATGCCATCTCAGAAGCCAGCACTAGCATGCAATTAGATGGTAAGCTTAAACAGCATGTAATTGGCACTACTAGTATGAAAAACATACTATTAATTGTTAAATTCTTACCTGCTTGTAACTTTCATGAAATAAAAGTACCTTGCATGTCTTTTTAAACAAAAAGAACCAGAGGAAACATTTCAGTAAGTTTTTAAGAAAAAAAGGGTCGCTAGCAAAGAAGAGGGGAAGAACTGGAGTCCAGGGATCTAGGAGGAATAACTTCAACACGAAAAACTACAATACTTTCTTTTTGCCCCCCCCCTTTTTTTTTGGAAAGCATTTGATTGAGAAAAGGATGGTAATTATTTAATATATCAAATGCTGTCATATTTCATATCCAAAGGGAAAGGTCCTCATTTGTCCTTTTTTTGTCAGTACATTTGGTCAGTTCACTGTTTTGTCTCCAGATATTGTTGCTCCACAAACTGTGATCTCACAACTCTGAGCCTTTTTTTCAGTCGCTCAGTATTCTTGGGATATGGTTGGTAATGCAAAGGCTTTTTTACAGAAATATGCCAAAGTATCCAAAACTACTCTGGGCTCTGGCAAACAAGGAGGCAGAGGAATCTTAAAGGGATTGATTAACACACCACCTCATAATCTGTCTGATTTTTCACCAAACTCTAAGTTTAATTTTTGACACATTCTTACAATATCCCATCAGTATAATTTGGCAAATTCCATCATTTTAAGCATCAACTAAACTGACTTAATCCATCAAATTATACACTCTATGGTAGAATATTAAAAAGACTCAGTTGCATGTATTGTATACATTGAATGATTTGCTAGCAGTTACCAAAGGCAGCACAATACCTCAAATATGTGCCAGTTTAGGTAAAGACTAATGTTGGACAGATAGAATGTAAATGCAGAAGCAGCATTGTCTCCATCACCTACCTAGATTAGCTCTGAAAATCAGAGTCTTCTCCAACAGATAGGACATTAAATTTGCAACACCTGAACTAAACACAGTGGAGAGCTTCTCACATTTATTATAAAGATGAAAAGATTAACCATCTTAAAACTAAAATCCTGTTCTGGATCTTTGGCCATTGATTTCAGCAGTGTTGGAGCTTCCTTATATTTAAAACAATAATTGGTACTGCAGTTGCTATTTGTTTTTCTCACCAGTCTATCATTAGGCCACCACTGACCCTTCTGTTGAGACTTGAGCAAAGTACTTTGCTCTAGGAGCATGGCAGGCCTAGGGAAGAGCTCCTTTTTCTAGAGGAGGTTTGTGGGGAAGCCAAAGCCCTGTGCAGCATTTCAAGCTGACAGGTAGGTTTTTCCTTTGAAAGGAGAGAGGAATCTAAGCTGATGGAGAATTGTGGGTTCTGATAAGTGAAGCTTTGCATGGCTAGCCAAGTCTCAGAGATCTGAGACTTGTCATGTTGAACACTTATTTCTGTTTTCTTAACAGAAGAGAATGACCCCACCTCTTGCTTTCCCGAAGATAAGGCATTCTGGGTGATCGTACTTCAGATTATTGCTGGCATTTGGAAAATGTGACCCATGTGTTTGACAAGTTGGCTTGAAGAAAAGCTGACTGTAAAGTGGCAAGCACAAGCTTTAGATTAGAAGGTCAGGTGAAATATCTACTATAAAGGGATGTAGTTGATCCCCGGATGGAATCTGAGTATGCTGCTCCTGTAATGGTGTAGCTTTGAAATATATGAAGCTTTTTAAAAGGAAATATTTGGTGCTTTGCTACTAATGACTAATACAATTTAAATCACATTTACATTATGATTTTTACTCAACAGATGGCATACTCTCAAGTACTTCCATTTATTCTATCAATAAGAATACCTGCAACCTCATCTCTCTTAATTTTAATAATGATACTGCAATTAGCAAATGCATTCACAATTGACCGCTTACTAAAACAATATTAACATTTAAAAACATTGCAATTACTATCAGCAATCTGAACATTTATATTAATTTGCTGTAATTTTCTACCTGTTTGTATGTGTATTCATTCCAAGAAGGCAATATTTTTTAGTATATTAGTATTATCTATGCATGTGCCAGGATTTTATATTATTATGCTGGTTCAGTTGTTTCACCTTGGAACTGTACTAGCACCCCTGAAGAGGCAACTAAAAATGTTGATTTATACCAGAGTAGGAATTTGCACATAATATTTATAAAAAACACAAAAATATTAGGAGGTACCTACTGAAGAAAGGTAAATGAATGCAGCGCTGGTTTCCTTGTCACTTCCTAAGTATTTGTCAGGTCTCTTGAGTGCACCCACTCCCCTCTGTGGGTTTGGCACACTGGACTCAAGGTCGGTGCTGATATGGCGCAGCTGCATGGCCTTGGATCCAACTACTGTGGAAGAAGTTGTGTGAGAAAGAGCTGTGAGAAGTCTTGTTGGGTTTTATTCCTGTTTTACTTGAGCGCTGTGTTTAAGCTCAGACCCTTGCTTATTGCTGCTGCCTGACCTTTATTGCAGCTATGCCTGCTTGGCCACATACCCCACTGAGCCAGACACCCACTTGTGGACTTAACTGCCTGGTTTGGCTGTGACTTGCCTCAGCATTACAGACTTGTCAGTAGTCTGGACTCTTGCTACTGGTCGCTGCCACTAGACCTGCTTTGCTCTTCTTTTTTAGGTACTGCAAGTCTGTGCCCTTGCTGATGAAGCCTCTGCCTGCCTTGCTGCCTGGCTCCCCTTCCCTTATGGAGCACCCAGCCCTTGCTGCTCCTTGTTGGTTTTCTTGGACCTTCCTGAGCCAAGCACCAAGGAGCCTGGCCTCTGGGCTGTGCAAAACCTTTCCCCCACCTCGCAGTCTGTGCTCAGGGTCCTGGCAGCATTCCTAAATCCTTAACAAAGCATATAATAACTTTCATAGCAAAGTAAGTTTGGGAATGACTTCAAGAAGGCCAGCTAGTGCCTTTCCATTCATAGATAAATATACTTAACCCATCCCTTACAGATACCTGTGTAACATTTTCTTCAAAAGCTTTAATGACTGAGATTCTGAACCCTCTCAGGCAACTTTGTCCAGAGTGGAATAGTTCTTAAAATTTTGCCTGAGAGCTAACCTGGGTGTCTTCTGCTACCACTGAAGCTGATTACTTTTTGTTTCCTTCCCACTGATTATGAGAGAATATTGATAATTTTATGTTTTACTACAATTCTTACAATATTTTTAGAGATTCTCCTCAGTACCTTTTTCCCAGGCTGGACAAACATAATTCCTTCCACTTGTCTTCACAGGCCATGTTGCCTAAACCTGTCACCGTTCTTCTCCTGAGCACTTCTCTCATTTCTCTGCTTTCTTGAAGTATGGTGCCGGGAACTGGCTGCTGTGTTCCAGCTGAGGCTGAATGAACACAGAATAGAACGATCTTTATCACTTTGGTAATGTATATGACAGTCCTACCAGTATATGCTAAAAAAGATTTTCCTTTCCCAGCAGCAACATCACAATGTTGTCTGTCAATTTATGGACCATAATAACTCCTCACTGCTCTAGCTGTGCAGTTATTCTTTATATCATATTATGCACTTCTTCAGGCCGTAGTTCTTTGCATTTGCCTGTTGAATGTCTTCCTGACTTATTAGGTTCATTTTAATACCACTTCTGTCTCTGGTGTGAGGCCTTCCAGATCAGTGACATCTGCAAACTGGTAATTTTTTTCACTGCCATTCAAGTTTTAAATTAATGTGTTGAATAGAGTTTGGCCAAAGACAAATTCATGTTCTACTCCAGTTGAAATGTATTCCCAATCTGACACTGATATTCCTCATGTACATATTTTCTACCAAGTGAGTGGTCACCCTATTGTAACTTAATCTCCACTGCCTTTGCTGGTTCACTTACAAGACAATCATAAGGGAAAATATCAAGTTTTATAAAAATGTGTATATCACATCTGCTGCTTCTCTCTTTCCATTATGCCAATTATACTATCAGGGAAGATAAGTAGCTTGAACTGACACTACAGGTTCTTGATGTGTTGGCAAATTCTTTGTCTTCTAAGTGCTTAAAGGCTGATTGCTTAATACGTAGTTCTAGGGTCTTGAAATGAGGCTGTTTTGTAGTTCCCTCCATCTTTCTTTTCCTTCCTTTAAGGTACTCTGCTTCACTTTTGCCACTCTACCAATCTCTCCAAGTTCTCAAAAATGAGTGGTTGAGAGATCACACTGACTCCTAAATGTTGCAGGGCACTGATTCCTCACCAGGGAAGCCAGCTTCTCACCAGGCAGGGAGACATAAGGTGGCAGGGATATTCTGAGGCAGCAGGGATAAGGTACTGATTCCGAGCTAAGAAATCATCGCCAGACACATTCTGGTGGTAGAGAAAGCATGGCAGCCATGCTGAGACTTAGGTAGCAAGGAAGGAGAGGCGAGGAGCAATCCCTGCCGAAGTCCAGAATGGTGCTAAATTTCTCAAATATGGCTTGTTTACACAAAGAGTTGCAATCTCTTCTCAAATGATTTCTGCCAGAAGAATGCATGTAATTTATTCTTCTCACTTTTTTTTTTTTTTTTTTTTGTTGGTCTGTTATTCTGTCTGTGATGAGAATTAGTTGTATTTAAGTTTTGGGTATGACTGATGTTGTTATGAAGAGGTAGACCATGTTCCCTTTAGGGGAACTGAAGAGAAGATTCCTGGGCAGGGAATTAATCTTTCCTCCCTCCTTTTGTTTTGACGTTTTTCAGAGGAGAAGCCACCTACATGTGCAGTTGTTGAATGTTCTGATTTCCTGCTATTTCTCCACCTCTCCACTGCAGTAAGCAACCAGAGCAGCTTTGCTTCCTGCTTATCCTCTGATAATTCAGCATTCAGTTGACTAATAATATGGGTATTGAGGAAGCCTGGAACAGGAAGTTTGCTTGCTGACAAAGCATAAATAAGCTTTAGCTTGGTACTTACAGACAGATGTGTATAGCAGCTGGATCTGAAAGAAGATTTGGAGTGCTCAGCACTCATTTGAAGGCTGCATCCATATATGGTTTTCATGTCTGGATGAGCATCATTTTGTGTTGTCAAATACCGCATGGGGGAGAGAGGGAGAGATTATGGCAACATTTGGTGCTTAGCTGCAAGAAGGCACTGATGCCAGAAAATATTTCAGAATAGCTACTTTTCTGTACAGGCTTGAATAAGACCCAAAGGGTGAAAATATTGGATTCTTGTTTTTACTCTGCGACTTGTAGGATAACAGAGAAGGAACATCAACACAGGACCAGAGGATTTTTAAATTTATAAATTGAACTTTCCTTTTATTCGAAGTGACCTGTACCATGTAGTGTTAGGCATGATTCATTATGAATCTTCTCTGGCTATTCAGCTGTTGGTTATTATAGATTACTTCTTAAAGAGAAGGAGCTTTTGCTCTGCAGTCTTTGTTTATTGCTAAGGTGTCTATAACCTCACGAATGCAAGTAGCCAGACTGATCACATGCCAGAATGTAAGCAGGGAAATAAATTTTTATTTCATATCTGAAGACGGGATGATTTTTGATGCAGTTGTGGAATTTCCGACAAGAATGTCAACATTTTTAACTGAAAGATGTGTTATCTTAGAGTTGTGTTACGGCTGGAAGAGCCAAGTTTTCTCAAGTTCTCTTCACCACAGACGGAAGTGACAGTAGACTCTTTTCCTTCTTTCTCCAGGATGGGAGTAAAACCACCATTTCTTTATAACTCCCCAGATGGTGTTAGCAGATTCTAGTGGTTTTTTCATCAGCTAGCCTTGTCCACCACCACAGTGGAAGAGTGGGAATGTGACCTCAGACCCAGTTCCCCTTGCAACTTTCTGAACTATCATTACAGTGGAGATTGCAGAGTGATTCTGCCTGTCTGTACCCCTGCACAGTAAGCTCGAGGTTGGGGGAGTGCGCCATGATTCACCGATCTCTGTCTGGCATTAGGAGTGCTGTGGCAGCTGGCTTCCCCTGCAAGGAAGGAGTTTTATGGATCAGTGTTGCTGTGAAATTAAGAGGATTATAAGAATGAAAGGAAAAGTTGGGTTTTTTTTAAAGAGGTTGAGGACAATGATTCTAAAAACTTAAGAAATCTTAAATGAAGAGATTTGAGTGATCCCTGAATGAGAACAAAGCTGCCATAGGACTCATAGGAAAAGTCATGCCAACAGTGTTTAATAATGATTCACCCAGTATTTGCCTTTCTTGCTGATAATCATAAAAAATACTCCAAATAAAAAGCAGTTTCCAGCTGGGAAAGAGGAATAATACATTTGTATGTTTATTGTACATCAGCAAAGAAGCGTATCAACTTAAAACCAAAAAATAATCCAGTTCCGTGATACAAAAAATATGCATATAATGAATATGGAGTTCTCTGTGCTCACATACATTTCATACACTTCTGAATAAGGGCTGGCATTTTCATGGAAATGGCAATTTTTACATCAGTGTCAGACTGGCAAAGGGCTGGTGAGATGACAAGCCCTCCTGATGTGTTTGCCCGGACAGATGTTTAAGAAGAAGACATTTCAAAGACATCTGCATCTCCATGGCATTCTGAGGTTGTGCTGGTTCATGGCTGTTCTGCTTACTGGTTCAAAGGAGGCTGACAAGGCAGATAAGTACAACATTTGGCCTACCTGCTCTTCTATTTTTCCTCACCTTGTGGTTTATTTTAAACATTTCTCTGACCTTGAGAAGACTCAGGGGAAGGGATTTAAAATGTTGCAGTCCTCATTCTATCAGGTTGAGTGACCCAGTGCGTATTCCTGCAAATGTCTTTGATATGTCATCCTTTAAAAACCTGTATATAAATATCTTTCATGTCTGTACCTTAACATAGGTGCTGCTTCTTCCACTTTGCAAATTTATGCAAAAACATAAGCCAGCTTTCTTCCTTTCTCTATTCCTGTAAGCAGAAGAGTTTTATAAAAGATACAATACTAAAACCCCTGCTATTAATTTGTTACCTATAGATTCTGAAGAGATGGAGTATTTGTCGTGTTCACAATTTCATTAAAGATATTTTCATCCTTTTCTCTAGTACAGAACTATAGAACATGAAAACTGCTAATACGCAAGTCATTGTCTGTTTCGTATAAATTATGACTGGCATTACAGATTTCATTCTGTGGCAGTGTTAACTATCAGTCCTGGGTTTGTTCATGATTTGAAGTGGATGGCTCTGCATAGGAACTCCAACACATGTCTATGGAATTCAGGGCAAAAGCTGTTCAGGCATAGTGATTTTTTTTAGCCTAAAATCCAGATCATTATTAAACTTGATTAAGATTCAGCAGACCATTACTGCTGCTCAGTCCTACTGATTTCAGTGTGTTTGTGTAATGATTTGTCCCCTTTGAGATCCCCATATGTTAACCTAGAAACCATGTTTACAGATTGTAATCCTTTGTGCTCTACAGGCCTGAGTAATCAGATTACAATACGCCAACTTTAAAAAGACTTGCTGTTTAAACCCAAACTAATTTGAGGCAAGAATCTGGGACCAAGTTTCTTGTTAATATTTTTCCACTGACTTGCTGAACAGTTGTTATAGATAAGACATTGCTATGGTGGTCACAAGGTGAATAGACCTCAAGAAGAATTGTGCAGCCTGAAGACGTTGTCTGTTAAAAATAGATATTTTTCCATTGTTTCCCATACATTCTGATGTAGAAATGCTGTCTGGGGACATGTCTAATAGCTGTAGGGCCTTGGAGTTATAGTTTGTGATGGATGCATAGGCAAAGGTTCCCAAAGAATGGACCACAATGAGCATCCAACACCCTGAATGTTTATTGACATCTTCTGAGTTCACAAAATCAGACATTAATATTGAGACAAGAGAGTCTTCCCTCCACTGCCCTTCTGGTTCCAAACACAACTAGGACATCCAGAGTTTTTTACACCTTGATAGAACTGGTGTCACACTACAGATAAGTTTATATTAATAAATAAACTAGAGCCAGGATCCTAGTCCTTTAAGCTGTGTACTGTTCATTTCGTATTGCTGAAAAAAAAAGAATCCTAAACCCCTCACATCCCAAAATTTCTGTTAATGTTTGAGAAAACATGTACAAAAATTATTATTTAGCACTGATAATTTGAAAGCACAACTTTTTGTTAGGGGTCCATGGGCAACTGAAACCTTGGGTAGGTGGTAATGAGATTTTTAATTAATTATGAAAGAACATAAAGCACATTTCTTTACAATTAAAAGTATAGCCCTTTGGGGTTGCTACCTTGTATGTGGCCCTTGCAGTTGCTTTCACTGCAGGTACGGAGGCTGAGAAATACCATCTTCCTTTGCTACAATTCAGCCTTTCTCATTAGAAAATGAGACCATTTCAGGCTGTGTGCTGAAGAAATTCAGGGACTTTTACCCATGAGTAGCTTTAGAATGATGTCCAGTTTTCCAGAAATTAGTTTCTCATCAACTCTATTAATTATTATATTTTACAACAGCTGTAGTTTTCTGAGTTAGCATTAAAATGATCCTTACATTGTCTTTCTGCAGTTTTGTTCAGCTGATTAACTCTAACTGGTTTATGGCTATGCCATCCATTTAAATTAACAATCTGCAAAGAAAGCAGATAAAATGCCTCACATGTCCCATTACTGGGGTAGTAATAGTTACTCAATTAGGCACAGCTACTTCAGTTTCCAATCTGTTCTTTAATGATCAACACAAGACATTAATTTAAAATATTATTAACCAACAAATCTATTTAGAGAGATGTGTTTTAGCAAGTAGAAACAACATTAATGGTGAGAAAAACATGCTGGTTTACTTACTAAACATCTACACTATAATTGCTGTCACATCTATGAAGCAGTACAGTGTTACAGACTTTCTAATTGTGACCTCTAGTTGCAAGAGTATAGCCTGATCGATTGTCCATTGACTTTCACAGGCGATGAACTAGGAACATTTCTGAACAATTTTTCCCATCGCATGGATGGGGGAGTGGGGAGTTGAAGGTGGGGACAGTCCCTATCTTGCTATAAAGTTTATCTAGCATTTGATATGTTTTGGGAACTCCTGTGAAATAATGGTAATAATTAATCTTTAACAGTTATTTAAGCAGCTGCTGTGTTAGCAATCCAATAACAAAATTGGTCATAGGGAACATAGCTCAGAACAGGGAGACATTAAAAAGACAGTTTGATGACATATAGCAAGTCCTGTTCTTAAGCATTAACATTTTTACACACTGGAGAAAAATAAAATGGAACATACTGAAAAAACTCTGACAGTCTTTCTGTCTCAGGAGCACTACTATGGAGCTGCATTTATACCTTAATACACTTCCAGTATATTCAGTGCTGCATTTGCAAAATGGCAGCTCTGACTTGGAGAATTACTAGCATGTTCTGTCTCTAAAATGTGAAAAGCATGACTCATTAATAATTTTAACATTTAAAAAGTGGAACTTTACCACTCTGTTGATGCTGCAAACATAGGAAATCAAATGTGTTCCTACTTCCTACATATGTGCTACTAGGATTCTGAAGCTGAGTGCTTCTATGAAGATTGATTAAACATCATACTAATTCTGCACAATCAGCATGTTACACAGTTTTTGTAGGTGGGTAAGCCAAAGCATGGAGAATCTGCTTTTCCCAACATTACACAACTAAGTTGATACCCTTGAAAACACCGGAAAAAGAGTAAAGTAAGGAAAAAGTATGTGGAAGTGTGAAATTAAAAAAAAAAAAAATTTTGCCTCAGCGACTGATAGCTGGAAAAAGATTTTGTGGTTTATTGAAACCAGAACATATAATGAAATGTTGTGATGAAAGGAAAAAAAAGTTAAAACTCCCTTGAAAAGACAGATATCATTAGATCAAATTTGCTTTTAAACTTATCTCCCTGTTGTATCCTTGCAGATATATTTTCAAAGTACGTTCTTTTCATCAAACATCCCATAATACTTTAACTATAAAATGATTGGTAGCGTTATTATTCACAATTAAAACAAAATGGTGCTTGTCAAAATAAATGAACAAAGTACAGTCTCTGATGCAGTATCCTTGACTTTTTTAATCCTGTTTGTTTATTTACACACTAATTGCAAAAATTGATAATCCACATGAGGTCACCTAGGTCCATGCAAATGAGTTTTTACTGTATGTTCTGATACTGTAAATATTTATGTAGCTGTCCAAGTTATTGGAACTAATCACTATAATTTTTCTGTAAAGGGCAGGTTCCTCTGTAAGAGCTTCCTGAAGGGGAAAAGACAGTAAGAGAAGAGTTTTTTCTAGAAAGGTTCTTTTTAACCTTAATATGCAATATTATTTATATTTTGTATAGTTATATAATTGTATAATAATATGATTGCATACTATCATCCACATATATCATGGTATAATATACCATGACATAACCAGTCTTATTTGCTCTGTTCAAACAGTGAATTGACAATTCCAAACCAAGTTGCAGTCACCTTGGAATTTTGGGGGAAATATGTGAAAATACATTTCAGCATATTTCTAAATTTTCCACTGGATCACTTATTAGGTGCTAGATAACCATTTTTACAATGGACTGAGGTAGATAAAATCTCAAACATTGAGGAATGTAACCTCTTTATCACAAAGTTTCTTCAAGTGCCATATATATTTGATGAACATACACTGATAATGTCAGACATTATTATTTTTAGTAATAAATAATGACTTACAAAAGTCATTAAGCTTTTGTAATGCTTTTTGTCCACATCTAGAATCATAGAATCATTTAGGTTGGAAAAGACCTTTAAGATCATTGAGTCCAACCATCAACCATGCCCATGAAACCACTAAACCATGTCCTGAAGTACTTTATCTTCACTCTTTTTAAATACCTCCAGAGATGGTGACTCAACCACTTCCCTGGGCAGCCTGTTCCAATGTCTGACAACCTCCCTTGCCACAACTTGAGGCCATTTCCTCTCATCCTATCTCCAGCCACCTGATAGAAGAGACCAGCACCCACCTCACTACAACCCCCCTTCAGGTAGTTGTAGAGAGTGATAAGGTCTCCCCTCAGCCTCCTTTTCTCCAGAATAAACAACCCCAGTTCCCTCAGCTGCTCCTCATGACTTGTGCTCCAGGGCCTTCACCAACTTGGTTGCCCTTCTCTGGACACGCTCCAGCACCGTTTGTATTTTGGCATGTTGGAATTCCATAGAAGATTTAGAAATATCAAGGTTTCTTTAACCTTTCTGATAATTATCCTTAACATCTTAGTTACAAACATACAAGGTAAGTCATACTATGTGGTTTATATTAAAACCTGTCTATAAATGTCAAATGCTTATTCCCATTCAGATATTTAAGGCTTCATTATGTGTAACAATGCAGAATTAAATGGGCTTGGACTTATGTTTGTCCCTGTATATACTCATAAATGAATCCTTGAAGGAACTACAGTTTTCCTGTTAAAAAGAAGTGCCGTATCTTCTTTCATTTAGGGAGAGTTTCAACGAGTTTCAGTCTCTCTTTATTAAATATCAGGTGAAGCTGCAAAAATTATTCAGACAATAGGATGGTTTAGTAATTGCACTGAATAAAAAAAAAGAAGGAAAGCATGATGATAGAAATGTAGTTGCTCTGTTGTTCTATTGGAAAATTCAGGATTCTGAATCTACATCTTTGTAATAAAATACAGGCATTAACGATTGTATGGTTCTGCAAAAGAGAACTGCAGATATTAACCACATGGAGAGTACAGCACATCAGAATTTATATATGCTGCTTCAAAATCAGTTGTACATGCAAATATTTTAATGGAAGTATTTTTAAGGTTATTTTAAGTTAATTTTAAGATTAAGTTTATAAAAGGGCCTTGACTGCATCTGCATTAAAATATTACATCTGCATGTACATATGGAGAATATCTGCATTCATACACACTAGTGTGCTCTCATTCTGTAAAGTTACAGCTGCAAATCTCTAAGTGTTAAGATATTCCCTCTAGCGTTAAAGAGACAAAGTGTGTGTGAACTCAGATTTGCTCAATGGTAGACATGTACACAATTAGGCAAACACTAGCATTTGTGAATACGTTCCTTAACCTCTAAATATTGTGGAATTGTTTATGGTTAGTTTCTGATCTCAATTTGTTGCTGATAATGGCAATTGCTTTCTTCCCCTTGGCCACTAAAATGTATTTTGAGGGCCAAACATACACAATGTTGCCTGTTGTTATGACTTTAAAATGTCAGGTTTAATGTTCTTGACATTTTAAGTTCCATATTCAGTGTACTTAATTCGTATTGTTGACACACATTGGATTCAAGTGACTGCCTTTAACAAAAATAACTTTTTTTTTTTTTAAAAAGATTTTCTGTGGTTTTTGAACCACAAGCAGACAAGATCCTCCAATCATTTTCAGAGGTAATTGTCTATATGTTATCTAGTCCTGAAAAGGCACAGGATCTATACTACCAGAAGTGCTGTCATGCCTCTTGATCCTGCAACCTGATATAAAGTAACACAACTCATATTTACATCAGTATAAGCTTGACATGTAAACAAGAATGTAGTCTCCTTCTTCCCCTTTCTCCTCTGAGAGGAGCAGGGGCTGGGGACAGAATGGAGAGAAGCTTTCTGCTAAAATCTGCTGGAGAGAAGGGGAAATAAATGAGTACATAGGCATCAGGAACATCCTGAGACATTGTTCTTTTGCATGAGGAGTGAAGTCACCAGCTTACATGTTTCTTCTGCTCATTTTGTTGCCTTTCCTGGGAAAGATTTTAATTTTTTAACTTGAGGTACCATAGGATGGTAGTTGCATCGATAAGACTGTAGACATTTCTTTTGCCATCTCAGTAATATTGTGATTTGTTAGCTTTGGTTTATTTCCTGTTGAAGGCACCTCTCAAGCTGGAGGTCTGACAGTTGTGTTGATTCTGATCCACTGTTGATCTTTGGGCGCTTCATGCTCTACTTTACCAGAGATGAGTTTTGCTGCCTACCCTTACTGCTCATTGTTTCCTTGCAGAGATGGCAAGTTCCTTGAGTATGGTCTTAGGCTCATATGTTAACCTTTTGTGAGATACTGGACGAGTTAATGTCTCAAACATTGTGGTGGGACAAGTTCTGCATAACAACAAACCACAAGTTAGAAGCCGATCAGCACAGGACGTCAGCAACAGGAGGAGGAGGTTGTGCAGGAGGATGCACAGTTCCATGTTCCGATATGCTGAGTGGGGCAGCTCACTATGTATGGCCAAAGATCAAACAATGGTTCTGTCTGCACGGAGGGAGAAGTTACTCCCCAAAACGACCCCCAAGCCCACTGACCCATTTCTCGAAGGTTCTGAAAGCACAAACTGCGCATGAAACCTAATTAGCCTAATGAGTTGGAGTGCCTGCCCGAAGGAGGGGCAAGGAGATTATTAAAGAGCACGAACTGAAGCCCCACGCACAACCCCCCTCTGGAACTGGACCTCTAGGATGGCTGCACCAACACTGGACCCAGGACTGGTGAAATCTTTCTTTTCTTTTCCTCTTCCTCTCTCTGTCTCTCTCGCTTTCTGTCTCCTTTTTCATAATCCCTACACCTCATCCCTTTAAGACATAAAACCGTTGACCAAGTCTGGGACTAGGAGTGGATCCAGCCGCCCCTAGGCTCTTCTCTGAGACAGAGTCTAGAAAGCAAGGGGGTCTGCTCTGAACCTCATGACTCAACAGGAGGGATCTCCTTATTCCCTGAACTGATGTATGTGGTTACCATGGGTTACACTGTTTACTGAGGTAGTTCCATGCCAATTCCTGTTGTGAGAAGCCCCGCCACCTACTGTTACACCTCCCAAGTTCAGGCTGCTTCTGCCATGAATAAAACGTTCAACTGATCGTTTCATCTTAATTTAGCCCGAGGGAATTCCAAACTCACCACAACCCCTCCCTGGCCTGTCCAGCCTGGGTTGTGACACCTTCTCCTCTCTCAAGTCCAGATGCAGCAGCCACGGTCCCCTTTCTGAAGCTTCTGGAGTTAAATTCTTAGAAACTGGTAGCATGCATAGACTTCAAATCCATTGTCTCCATTATTTCATTATTTAGCAATGTCTTAGGTCTGACATAAAGACTTTTGCGCCTCATGTATGAAGATCAGAGCTGTTCAGACTAATTTCTAACATGTTAATCATTCCATGAACTCTGTTTGCAGACTGCTGAGTGCAAGTTGATTGTTTATGGATATGCTTTGTTACATGGACAATTTTATATGAATAACCTTTGAGAGTGAATTGTTGAACTGTTTGCTTCAGCTGTTCACTCTGTGCTGTTCATTTCTCATGCTGAGTGAGTGGCCACTTCAGCTGCCTAGGACTGAGTTTGCTCCCTGATTGAATGACTGAAACTTTCAAAATGCAATCAGAAATGAATAATATATGATAAATGCTTATGTTCACACATGGGTAGCCTGGTTTGCATGCAAATACTGGAATTCAGATTGTTCTCAGTGTTTTAGAATATCTCTAGGAATGGCCTGAGAACATGAACTCTCATGGTGCATTATTTTAAGCATTCATAGCACATCACTGTTAAGTGTAAGAGCGCTCTCTCTCCACCAGAACTTTCATGGTCCTGCATGTTTTAATGGGCTCTTCTTCATTGCCATTGGGGATCCATATCCTCCATCTCTCAACCCAGTTAATAAAATTGCCTTCAGTTTTGTTTCGTAGTAGGAGATGGTAGTATTGCTCCATTGCTACTTGAATATAGAGGGGTGATGGCAACACCAGAGATCGGGTGGCATCATGACTCTTTTGACGGGTGAGCTCAAAGTGGTATGTTTCATTGTCTTCTAGCAAAGAACTCTTTTGCATGACCTCAGGGGAGAAATCTGATTGATAAAATGGCAGTTATGAATTGAATTTCCCTACACCTTAAAATAGATAAATGCATATATACAAATATATATTCATATATATACATACATATATAAACAGATACATACACATACATACATTTGTGTGTGTGTATCTCGTGGTGGAGAAGACTAAAAGGCAGCTATTGCCCAGCCTTCACAAGTAATTTGGAATTCTTTACCCTCTGTGTAAACATCTAACTGTACTCTCATGAGTCCAGTGTTTCTTCCCTGGGTATTCATCCCTGATGGTCATTGTAATGGGGTTCTTCTGGGGTTATGAAACTAGCAAGGCATGTCAGAGAAGGTACGCAGTGCCTTCCCCAAGGTTGCTGCAGCATGGAGATGTTCCTTAGGCTGATATAGTTCCTGGTGTCTTCATTATAGGCTGCTGTTATAGAGGTCTGAGCTGACCTTCAAGAAGCTGTCCTAGAAATGCTTCATCCACTGAAAGTTTGCAATTGTTTTGTCTTGGAGTGAATTCTCCTGGCTCATCGCTAAGTCTTAAATCTGCAGAGGAAGCTAGTAGCAAGTTAAAAGAATTTCTCAACCAGTTTCGACCTGAACACATGCTTCTGCATGTGTTCAGGTTAGGCCAGAAATCCAGCTTGAGAAAATGAGAGAAAAAATGCATGGTGAGAATGCCATTCTCTCTGCCTCTCAGAGAAGAAGCAACTGGTAAGTGACATAGAAGCAAAAAGAGAATCGGAGGTTTCAAAATTCTGACTCAGTAGTGTAGCCTTGGCTTTCAGAAGCTGGGTACAATAATGTCTATAGGAGCTGCTTCATCTTTTTAAAGGAGACATCACCCTCCCAGTTGAAGGAAGTAACTATTCCCTGCATGTACCACATTTTTTGACATTGAGATGTTTTAAGTTGAAAAAGGCAACTGAGTCCACCCGGAACATCTGCAGGCCACATGGGATTCCTGTGGCCTTACCATCTCTCTTTACGAAGAAATCTACACGATGCTTTACATTATACATATTTGTGTATGCATAGTGCCAAATAGCACCTTTAATTATATCAGCATAAAGAGGGATACAACAGCTATCAAACATCAAAAGTTTTTACCATCATGTGCATTCCTATCACAGCTATCTGTTGACTTCTTGGACTGTTTTTCCTTAGTACAATATATCTATATTCCATATGCAAATTCCACTGTGAGTGATTTGCCTGTTTTGTAAGCTAGACTGCACCTGTAACATGTGGGATTGAGTTAAAAATGACAAGCAGACAAGCACAAGGCACATTATCTTGACAAACTCAGCCTCCAAAAATTAGCCTGTGCCTGAATTATTAAAATAACAAGGAATATTTCACTCAGCTGTGGAGAAATGCTCCTAATTGTCCACTTTAGCCAACTTCTTTCAGACTTCACGATCGGTCAATTTACGGTAGCGGCTTGCAAATTCCTGAACTCCCATTAGAGAGAAGTGCAACAGCAGTCCAACACACCCTCATTTATTTTAATAACCTGCCAAGCAGACATGAAAATGTTAAAGTTGGAAGGCTATAACATGACAGGAACCTGACTTGTCACAGCCACATTATAATCTAGTTAAACTACTTTCTTTCTGCCTTTCATGTCTTTTCAGGTAAGTGGAAAACTAATTGTCAAATTACTAATTTTGTTGGCATTAATATCAATACTAAGGCTAGAGAAGCATGAACAGATAGGCCTGTGGTTTTTCTTCATATTGTGCTTGGATGCTGGAAAGCATCTGAAAATATAGAAGGATAAAATCAGAGCCCAGTCTATCAACACTGACCTATTTATTTTAAGAGGCATCGAAGCTCTATAAAAAGGCTCGTTAAAGTCTCTGGGTTCTTTTATTATTATTTAATGCCTGGAAATCTTGTTTACTTCAATCTTGTTTCCTTTGTGCATAATAGTGTACCTGATGTAACAGGGCCAGTATTCACATCTAAAGTATTAATGGCAGAGTCTGATCTTGTAGGAGAATACAAGGAACTGCACTACCAAGAAAAAAATCTTCAACAATGTCAGGGTCACACTATCTTTCAAGATCAACTGTAAGTAGGTCATGCTTCAACTGCAGGCAGGGTCACAAACATTAGTGCAAAAAGTGCTTGGGATGGTTGAGGAGTGTGTTGAGAGAGCCCTGGACAGCTCGGGTGACTGGAAGGAGGACCTACTTGTGATAAACATGGAGATATGAACCCAGCTACAGACGTGCTGCTAGAGCCTTATACTTACAAGGGGTTACTTGCCCTACATGACATGAAGGCTCCTGGGTGCTTTCTCAGAGCAGGACTGAGTCTATTACTTATGTCTTCAATCCATTTTTCTCTTTGTTTGTTTGGGGTTTTTTTTGGGGGGGTGGGGGAGTTGTTTGCTTGCTTGTTTGTTTTTCTTGCCCATTTGATGATAACCTATCTGGGGAATGGAGCTCGGCTTCAGAAGTGTTTGCACAGATTTTACTGGCCATCATGGCACAGATAACTTCCTATGAATAGTAAGCCTTCCACAAAGAAGAGTGAGATGCCTTAATAACAAAAGCAGCACAGCCTTTCCCAGCAATACATGGAAAATTTTCCTATCAAGTACTTAGCTTTGCCTCTATTTCATCTGGAACGGCCCTCTTATAATGGGTCTAGGGTACAATGGCAAGTCTTATTAACTGTGGTTTTGCAGGGAGCTGAGTCTTCAGGTTGTAGAAAGAATTCACTATTTCTTGTACAATTTGGAACAGAAGTTTTTTTCCATTGTCTTTTACCTGCTGTTTTTTTCTCTGCTGAAAAGAAATGTGCAGAAGCCTATTCCCACAGACTCTTAGCACATCAGTTCTGTCCCAGCTGGAACCAGAAAATGTAGCATTGGAAGACAAGACCCTTGATGTACTAATTAATAAGAATGTGATTGCACTTGAGTGAGTCCTGACGGCTTTGTAAATATTTCCTTGTGGAGAGTATGAACATAGGCAAACCCATAACAGCACTGAGCAGCGGTAGCTCTGTATGGGACTGAAAAATGAAACTCTGAAAGATTCTCTATGCTTCTGTCTGTCTTCATGCCCTCCTCTCTTCTCACCACTGTCACCATACTTCATGCAAAACGGGTTGGCTACTTTTGGGCTATGACACAAACAATTGCAAAGTGGCATTATTGCAATGAGCAGAAAGAGAAGAGGGGAGGAGAAGGAAAGTAGGTCTGCTGGAACACAAGCAGGGAAGGGCAAGCTAAGTGGTACAGTTAGCTTTTCAGTTCCCAGAAGATAATGAGGATCATGTGCAAACTTGGGATGGTAAATGAGGCAGCTAAGGGTATAAGAGCAGTCAAGCAGCACTGAGACTGGGTCTTACAAATAACTGTTTTTCTGGTGTTGCTGGCAGAGCAGGGCAAGTTTCTGTAGTCCCCTGAGAACTGGATCACCTGAGAGCAGCTGTTACAGGGCTTCACTCAGAGGAAAATGGGAGCTACTTTATGAGATGTTAAACTGGCTTTTGAGAAAACTCACTGATTCCCAGAAAGACTGATGGTTTGGGTTGGATGGAATTTTTGCTAAATCATTTTTCTGCCTAATTAAAGCTTTTTGAATAGTTAGAAATTAATAGAAATACAATGATTTTGTGTCAGTGACACTGTGCTCAGGTGTGGGTGTTTGACACATGTTCTCCTGTACTTGGTTCTTCCTGTCAGCAATCTACAAAGTACTTATAAATGTGCTTTTTACTTTTCCCATTGTCTGTTTTAAAAATGTCTCCATTTTGGGAGACAAGAAGACAGCCGTGAATGTTTAACTTGCCATTAGCATCTATATTTTATGTTTGAAACATTTAAAAGCTTCTGTTTTAAATGAAGATAAACACATCCCCCAAAAGCTGTGCAATGCGTGACACAGAACAATTGAGTAAGCATCAAAGTGCTTAATAGATAAAACAGTGCTGGATGTGGTAAAATAAACAGGACTTAATCCCTTTATAACTTGAGTAAATAAATACAGCTTTAATTCAGATACAGTTTTGCCTTTAGGTTGCTCTGTTCTGTTAACACCTATCTGTCAGCGGTAATACCATGTAAATGAGCCACTCTGAGCCTTTCCCCTTGCATCTTGTTTAATCCTCTTCCATTCTTCTAATCATCCTACACACAGAGGCCAATATCTATTTTCATCTGGCAAGATAGGATCTCCTAAGGAATTAAAGACGGTTTCCACTTAGCTCCACAGTAGGCAAAGGCTGGGCTGTGATCTAGGGCTTTAGGGACTTCTCATAATGCGCTGGTGCTCGCTAGATCGAAGAATTGAGTTCTGGCTACTGGATTTTTAATCCTCCTGTGGCTGATGTTGGGAGCTCCAGTGATTTAAGATCTTTGATTACTCAGAGCTTGGCCCTTTGATTGAGTGAACTTCTGAAGACAGCGCGTGACTGATTTCAAGTTAGTGGTTTTAAGTAACTACTGGAAAAAATAGATAGGAAAAGCCCTGTGATTAAGATGCACAGTCTCTCTTTTTAATTGACTTTCTGAAGCTATCTGATGCTTTACTTTCTATACACAAAAGAAGAACTGTATAGATCAGTATTTGTTCTAATGAAGAACTCAAGTGTCACAATATTTGTCTGTACTTGTTTGCAGTGACATGTCTGTTAAAACTGTAGACACTAAGGGATATATTTTAAAAACAGGGCATGTATTAGAAGTAGCAGCATATGTAGCCTTAATGCACAGGGTGAAGTTAAGCACTTGATATCATTTCAGTTTGCAATACATTTTCAAAGACTATGTATTTGCCAGCAGAAGAACTGTACATGCATAAAGGCAGGTAGGGGCCATGGAAAGCTGTTTATGTTGGTAGTTTGAAGTATTAGCAGTTTGTGAAACCGAACATAGGTATTTTGATGCATCTAACCATACTCTTGCAGAAATGTCTAAGAGCAGTCATTCTGCAGCAGGTGAAACTTCTCTGCTGAGAAATGTTCCAATAACATTTGCCTTTTTTGGAAATAAACCAACTTTTTTGTAAAATACAATTTTAGTGCAGTTACCTTGTTTCAGTGTGGTACTCATGAAAAAAGAGTGCAGATATTGGCTATTTATATCTTAGATGCCTGTTAAAAGCAACGATACCCTTCTTGTTTAAAAGGTGAGATAAAATAGAGTTACCATTTCAGTGGGAGCATTGCAGGAAACTGTTCAGTTGTGTCTCTTGTTTGAAGGTCCAGCATCTCTTCCTTGGTAAATAAAAGAGAAAGTAAGGATAAGAAAATTGGCTTAGGAAAAGAGTGAATATGTGGGAGCCAATTCAGCTTGCCCACTCATCTTATGGGTGAGCTGCAGAATTATTAAGAGGCATTAGTGAGCTATGGAGAGGTCCCGGATTTATTTTCATGTACTCGGATTTTAAATATGAAGGGATTGAAAGAGACTGTGTCTCTGACTTATTTATATCAACATCATTTAGCATTTAGGTTCACATTTAAGCACATGGTCACTTTCTTGGAGAAGAATGGGAAAGAGCTGGGAAGGATATTACCTTCCCAGTGGAGGGCTTGGCCATGAGAGAACAGAGTGCACGCAGACTTCTCCAGAATACTGTACATCACTTTTTTTCCCAGAAGTAGAACCCCATGGATGCACAGGGCAGATAGGCAAGAGCAGCTCCTCTGAGTCTCTAGTATAAAATCTTGCAAGCTAAAGCTTGCCCTTATCAAAGCTTTTTTGTTTTGACATTAGGATTATGAACTATCACTTTGGAGCGACCTCGCATGTTCCTTTAATGATAAAGCTAGGGCTTCCGAAGTAGGATGGTGAGTGGGAATTGAACCCCTTCGCTATGTGGGAGCTGAGTTTTCCTTCTCCTGTCTTACTTGCCACTTAATTGTCAGGTTCACAAAACGTTGCAGAAGGATGCCGCTTTTTCTCAGTGAGTCAGACACAGGGTATTAACCATGTTTCAGGACAGCTACCAGCAGTTATAGATATCATTCCTATTCACTGGGTATGTAAATTCATTCTATTTGCACCATGAACAGCTGGTTGCTTGAAAAGTATAAATGACACTGCATCTCTATTGACCTTGTAGATAAAGGGTTTTTTGTATATACTAATATAAGACATTTTGTGTGTTTTGTATATGTTTCAATCTATAAACCACATGTGTGCACATCCCCTCACTCCCGTATATGTGTTTATATGAATGTGGTAGCTTCGGGAGCTATGACAACGATTATCATTTCTCCTTTAGCGAAGTAAAGTCTTGCTTGTTTTCTCCAGTGAGGGTTTCTGGTGTATTCCCTTCACCCAGCTGTCTGTTCAGAGCACAATGTCAGGTTTTCCTCCATGTTTCACTCCCTTGTTGCTTTTGCTTTGTGAAGTCGCTGTTAGCTTACTGTTTTGGGTGCCTGACTCACAGTAGTTTTACGTCTTTCCCACAATTCTCTTTCACAAGCTAATGTTTGCAATCCTCCCAGATTTCAGCTTTTGCATGGGAGCTGCACTGACTGGAGAATGGAAGTGTTTGATGCTGATACCCTTTTGTTCTATGTGAACATCCTCTGTAATCTTCTCGAGCAGGCTTTAGGGAATATGCATCTTTGCTTTTGCACTTGAAACTGGGCTGGGTGAATATGCTAATAAACTGTACGTATGAGTTTGGGATTCTCATTTGTATAGTGTAGACCATTCTGCTGCATTTCCGATGGGCACATACTTGGCCATTTGGGCATGCTTTTATGTATGCACATGATGTGGCAAATCTGCATAACCAAATATTGAACAGTATAACACTCCCTGTATAATCATTCATTAATTTTATTAAAGGTGGGCTGGGACTGGAATGAGGATTAATTAGAAAAAGTAAAAAAGCATAATTAGTAACGTACTTTTCCTCTCACAGCTTTCTTTTTCTCTGGATTCTTTTTCCTGGTGCCCTAATTATTTCCCATCTTTTAAAATTCACTTTAATTTCAATTTAACTCTCCCTGGGCATGCAAACTTGACAAGTTTTTTTTTTCCCAAAGATTGATTGACAGCAGTTTCGAAACTGTCACAGTGCTAATTAAAACCTTGAATATGTGTCTTTATGAAGCCTGAAACACTCTGCACTGCTGCAAAATCCTGGATCTTGTGTTTTGAATGAGGTTTTTTAACAGCTAATATGAAATCATTATAACTTGCCTTTCCTCAGGCTTGATATCCAGCTCTCTCCTTCACACTTTATTTATCACTGAATTTAGAGCTTATGTTGACAACATGAGAAAGAGAAGCCCTCTCAGGCAATGATAGCCAATGTCTAGCCAATGTCTTTTTACACTTTGCCTTTTCTGCTTGGCAGAGCTGGGCAGAGTTGGCCCTTACCAAAGTGCAGCATGGTTTAATTCACAGTCCTGTGGATACCCAGGGAATTCATGTTAGGGATACAGTGATCATATTTTACCATCTCTGGACTGACTGACTCTACTGGAACTGTGTTGTCCGGAATCTTCTACCTTACACTTAAAAAAAGAATATTGATAGCATAAGGCGTTGATTGCTGTATGCATCAGACTTGGTCTTGCTTTCTAGCTTGCAAACTTTTTGGAGGCCAGGGTATTCCCAGAACTGTGAGAAAGGCACGGCTGGAGGCTAAGGCAATTATCTGCCACTAAGCCACAATTGTAAAGGCCAGGTAGAATAACAGTCCTTGCATTCAGTTGGAATGTGCTTGTCTTCCTTTCTCTAACCCTTTATTAGTCAGTTTTCCAGTAAAGCAGAGAAAATTACACAGAGGCAGGGTGAGGATTCTGCATCCCTTCCTTTACAGCAACCAGTAGAAATGATTAACTGTGCAAAGCTGTGTGAGAAGATATACTGCAGCAAGCATACTACCGGTCCTGGTCAGAATGTCCAGAGCAAGTCTTGCTGCTTCTCATGGTCACAATAGCACCATGGTACCTCTTTGTAAGTACAGTTTGTTTCATACAATAATATTTAGTGTGACAATATTGATTACATGAATAAACCAAGTGAAACTGGCCTGACAACTTGTTTTGAGAATCTACTTAAATATGTTGCACAAAGGCATTAGACTAAGTAATCTGTATTTTCAAGTTTCGGGTTTTTTGGGGGGTGTTGGTTTTTTTTTTTAAATTGCCTATCTGACTATATACAAGTGATATATTTGGATATGAAGTCTTACACAACACTTAAAAATGGGCTCATTTTCTGTTTCTTGTTGACATAAGCATTCTGGAAGATTGCTGTAGTTAAAGAAATTTTTTTACTTTTTAATACAGAGTGATCAAAAATAGAAAATATCACCCTTATTTAGTGTAAGTACTCTTGTACTAAATTGTGTGACAATTGAAAGTTCAGCATTGTCTTTTCTGAGTTAAACTGATATTGCTACAGGTGATAATACTTGCAGAAACAAAATCAAAATTTAAACTGTTTGGCTAACAGTTCTTTCCTTTCTCAGACACTCAGCTTCTGGTTCCTTAGCTTTAGCAGTCTTGTAATTGTTAGTTCTCTCAGCCACCATGCTGCTTAGTCCCTGATTTCCCTATTCTAAACATACAGCAAGATCATCAGGATTACCTGCTGGGGAAGGCACTGGCTTTTCAGTGCCTGAGACCTTTCTGAATGCGATGCGCTACCTGTCAGACTCAGCCACCTCATCTGTAGGCCTGAATATCCAGCGTAAATCTTTTAGTGTGAGTGCTTTTGCTCTCTGTCTGAATGGCTATGTTTTCATCCTCATGGTCTTCCTCTGCTGAATCAAGGTCAGCAAGACTATCCAGACGGAAGGACAGGAAAACAGTATAGTGACAAGAGTTAGCAGAGCTCAGTATGAATTGATTGGTGAAGGATAATTTCAAAAGATCTCAGCTGCTGTAAAACCAGCCACTAAAAAACACAGCATCTCCTCCAGTTGATGATAAGGATGATCTGACTCTTGCCTCTCCATCCCCCACCCCATGCACACTGCCTATGTATTTAGAATGTATGTATTTCTTAAGTCCCTGCCTGCATCACTCCTCTGTCACAGTAATTTTCATGGGAAAAATTGCTATCCATCAATTTGTGAGCTGTTGGACTTTTTAGGAATACATCATAAGCATATCAGGGTATTGAGAAGAGAGGTGAAAATGCATTTAGCTATGGAGGGCAAAAAGCAGATGTCAATGATACATTTTTCCCTTCCCTATGCAAAAACCTTTCTGGAAAAATTATTATAAGGAGCTAACACAGTTAGTCTTAAGTAACTGCTTTTACCACATATATTCAGTCTTGGGTAGAGTGACGATTGCTTACACTTCTGATTTTAATATGAGCATTTGCACAAGAAATTGTGTCTGGTGATAGTAACTGCCTGCTGTGGCAGTGATTGTGCCTAATTGCAGACAGAAGATATCCATAGGTCCATCCTCAGTCAAAAGCTGCTCATTTGGGTCCTCTCTGCTCATAGAAGTGGAGAGGATTATCAGATTTTGACTCCTTTTTACCTCAGAGGCACCTTTATCAGTCCCTGAACACTGCACATTTTCAAATAGAAAGATTACAATTGTTTAAATATAAACATATGAATTTTCTTTTCCCCACTTTGAAATTATTGGTAGTACTTATAATAGAAGTGCCCTGATTAAGAAGAGCTAGGCTCTCTATAACATGTAATATAAATACTCTTGCCTACAGATGCTTATAATGTAATTTTATGACAAGCACAGTAGATTATAACCAGCTAAATACCGGATGGGAAGGTGGTAGGACAGCATAATGATCTTGTTTTGCATGAAAAGCAATAATCTTAGTTGATCACACTCTGAGACAGACTATAGTTCAAAAAAACAAATAAGTATTAAATAAGACAGAAGATGGTAATTTATTTTTTCTGAGCAGGACTTTCTTATCAGCATGCAGACACTGGAAGCTCCCTTCTCCTCTTGATGGGTATCAGAGTGCAAAAGGTCTAGCTGATAAAATGCTTTAATGATCTAAAGGTAACTTTGGGAAGTAAAGGATATCAGATATTGGAGGCTGAATGAACTATTGCTCTCTGTATAGTAGCAGTGGCTTATCTTTCATACAGTGAAAAAAGTGAGGAAAATTTGAGGCAGAATGACTGTTTATTTGGCTTTGTAAATCTGGATTTAAACAGCAGATAGAATGGAGAGAATAGGGCAGTGGGAACCACTGTGGTTTTCGTTTTTCCTCAATGAATTTGTTTCTGTTAGTGTTCTTGGACCACCCCCCCCCCCCCCCCCCAAAAATCCTGACATTGTTATTAATCATATTTATTATTGCAGTGGTTAAGGGTCAGCCACATATTGATCCCCATTTTGCTAAGCCCTGTAAAAACATGGAGTTGACAATCTAAATAGACAAGTTGCAAATAATATAGACCATAACTGGAGTAAACTGGTCATAGCAGGACCCATCTTGTCAGTTCCACAATTAATTTTAGTAGCAGATGAATCATTCAAAAAGAGAAGCAAAAGGAAGTTGGTTAGGGAGTGATTGAAGGGCAGTAAAAGGAAGAATGTGGAAAAAGCTAACTATGTGTTGGAGTCATAGAGCTGCTTACAAAGCAAGAACTGCATTATTATTAAGAGACAATTAGCTACTATGGAGTCATCTCTCTCCTCCAAAACAGAAAATCCTAGTCTTGTGATTGACATTAAATCTGTGTTCAGAACCTCATTCAAACATACATTTATTGAGAGCAACATACATTTTTTGTGTCGCCAGCATGCAAGCAACTTGATTTCACCCATTTTTACAACATCATGTGGTAACATCCAGAACAGTTGAAGGGAACCTGGGGCTGATCGCAGCTTTTCAGCTCCTCTCCACCCTGTTCTTGTTTCCTGCAATATCAACATAAGCCACTTTCTAATTTTCCAGGTCAGTCCTTTTGTATCACTGACACTATTCTACCCCTTCAGACTAGAGCATGCTAGGCCACCTCTACAAAGTCTTCTTAGGTTCTGGTGCGGCCAGGAATTGTGTGTGATTGCAGGGCCTTCTACTCTTCAGTCTTTGTGGAAATGCCACTGCTCCCGTACGTAGTTGACTTCTTGGGAACCCTCTGCCTAAGCAGTTCTGCATGACATGGAGCCCTGCCTCACTTACTGCTGGCAGGAGAGGAAATCCTTAATGTCCCAGTGGCTGTCAGACACCTCCCATTGCCTGCACTGTTTTTCTAGTACAGTTACTGCATTAATGCACTGGAACAGTTTGCCTGGACAGGTTGTGAAATACCCATCCGCAGAGAGCTTCAAAATGTGATTGGACAAGGCCCTAGGCAATCTGATCTAGCTTTGATGTTAAGCACGCCTTGAGCCATATGTTCGACTGGATGGCCTCCCATGGCCCCTTCATACCTAAATTACTCTGTGACGACCCAAATTACTCTGTCAGTATGTCAGTAAAATCTCTGGGCAAAAATTTTAATTTTATCATCTTTTAAGTATTTAAGGAGGGATGGAAAAGATGAGGCCTGAATTACCTCCAAGTGATACCATAGATCTTCCAAAGCTGCATTTGAAGCAACTGTGACTGCTCCAAAAAGCTTGTCACTAATGTCAGAGGCTTTTTCGGTTTAGTTTTCTTTTGTGGATTTACCTTGTCTATGGAGTTTAAAACAGCTGGTGCACAATTCTTCATTATAGATGATGTTTTATTTAAGGAGTTTGGTGGATTGAAGGAGCTCTCAACAGACCTTAAGTTTACGTGATCTATTTCACAGGACGTTTACTAGCCACTTCTATATGTCTCTTTCAGAATTTCAGGAAAAGATTTTTTGGTTTTTAGAGTTCTGAAGTTCTAGCTACCAACAAGTAGTCTTTTGGCACAAAACCAACAGATCATCTGGTGATGGATATATGTTTGTAAAAAACCCTGTCTTAGTTCTTTCCTCTCCTGAAATAAATCAGAAGAACTTTTGTGGTTTTAACTGAAATATCTTCAGGTTCATTCACACTGCAGCAATATTTGATCATTTAATCAAAACTCTTCACAATATTAACCTGTTTCTGCCTTTCAAACCTGACTTTCTACTGTAATAAAATACCCAAGAATATATTTTATGCATGCAAACTGTTAGCTGGTTTTTTTCAGTCTTATTGAACATAAGAAAATGTAGACTGGACACATTACAGTTTCCTGTACAGGAGGAGGCAATTCAGGCCTCATCTTTTCCATCCCTCCTTAAATACTTAAAAGATTATAAAATTAAAATTTTTGCCCAGAGATTTTACTGACATACTGACAGAGTAATTTGGGTCGTCACAGAGTAATTTAGGTATGAGGGACCATGGGAGGCCATCCAGTCAAACATTACACTGTACTAGCATTACAGTTTTAGTATCCTTATTCAAGCAAAAAGGAACAAAACCTATGAATCATCGATCAGACAAATACAATGATACATGTGTGTGTATATATATATATATGCAGTTATATAATACATACTACATGTGCATCCCCATGTGCATCCTGTCTTCTTTTTAGTGTGCCATGTTCAGTCTGCTTGAAACAGTAATTTCCTTGAGAAGAGTACTTGGTTTTCTCCCTGAATATGAAATATTTCAGCAGTACAATAGATCCAAATTCCCCTGAAATCAATGAAACTGGTGGTCTTTCATTTTAGGTTCTGGTGATGTGTTGACAATAGTTTAAATGCCTGTTTCCTATTCAGTGATGTAAATTGTTTATGGAATAGGTGCACAGTAAGTGCATCTTTTATTGAGTGGCCACTCCTAGATGGAGCTGTATGAAATATGAGTGATGCTGGAGTTTGGTGTATGCTTGATCAACTTGAGGTAACAGTACTGTCCTTCTTTATCAGTGACACTGACAGATAAATTGCTCCTGGCTCCAACATGTTTAAATGCTGCAGCAACCACATATTCCTGTTCCTAGTGATTATGCTGTTACCACTACTGTTCTCTGGATTGGCTTCCTGTCAGGTTGCGTATTTAAAATTTTATGATTGACTTTCAAAGCATGGGAGGGTGAAACCTTTCTATTATCATCCATCTACAAAGTTTTCACAAACCTGTGTAGGTGTGAGCTTGAAAGGTACGTAAGGAACATGGGTATCCAGCTCCATTGACACTGCTGCGGGACCAGCTGCCCAAGTTCCTTAGATGCCTTTAAAAATGGCAGACCTTAGAATTTTCCTCAGCAGGCTAAATCTTAAACATGTACCTCATCACATATTTTGTTAAAGTACATTTCCCTCATCTCTGGTTTCATTAAGGTTGTGTAGATCTGCTGTGGAATTTTTTAAGGGGGCAGTACATCATCCTTTCATTATCTATGTTCATCCAATATATTTGATGATACATACAGATTTTTCTAGGTTGCCATTCTATTATAAGCACGTCAGTATAACTGCAGTACTTATTTGGCACCTCAGCCTAGAAACACCACTGTGAAGAGACCGACATAGCTAAGCAGAGGACTCGTGGTGGAGCTCCACTGCTGATGGGCAGTATACACAGATTGTGCAAACTGGGACAGGCTGTGAAGAAGGAATTTAAGAAATATTGCCCAAAGATTCATGGAAGGTGTTAGGAGGCCAAAACCTCAACTGGAGTTGACACCTGTGCCAGACATCAAGGGCAACAAGAAGAACTTCTATTGTGACATCAGTAATAAAAGGCTGAACAAGGAAAGTGTGGGCCCATTGCTGAATGGAATGGGTGGTTTTGTAACAGCATACACGGATAAAGCTGAGGCACCCAGTGCCTTGTTTGCTTCAGTCTTCACCAACAAGATGTCCCTGGCCTCTGTGCTTAGTGAAAGGGTTTAAGAACTACCAGCAGTGGATGTGGATTGAGGCAGGGGTAACTTAAGAAAACTCGACCCATAAAACTCCGTGGTCTGTATCCAAGGTTGTTGAGAGAGGGGGCAAGTGCTCTTGTGAGGCTGCTTTCTATCTTCTAAAGGCTTTCAACACTGTCTCCCACAAGATCCTCATAGAGAACCCGATGAAGTGTGGGCTGGATGAACAGAGAGTGACGTGGACTGAAAATTAGGTGAATGGCTAGGCCCAGAGGGTGGTGATCAGTGGCATGAAGTCTAGTTGGAGGCCAGTAAGTAGCAGTGTACCACAGGAGTCAGTACTGGGTCCAGTCCTGTTCAGCATCTTCTTTAATGATCTGGATGATGTGGCAGAATGTACCCTCAGCAAGTTCACTGAGGACACAAAACTGGAAGGATTGGCTGATATGCCAGAGGGTTGTGCTGCCATCCAGAGGGACCTCAACAGATTGAAGAAATAGGCTTACAAAGTTCAACAAAGGAAAGTGCAGAGTCCTGCACCTGGGGAGTTACAACCTCATGCACCAGTATATGCTGGGGGCTGACTGGCTGGAAAGCAGTTTTTCAGAAAAGGACCTGGAGGTCCTGGTGGACACCACATGAACATGAGCCAGCAATGTGCCCTTGCAGAAAAGGTGGCTAATGGTATCCTGGGCTGCATGAGGAGTGTTGCTAGCAGGTTGAGGGAGATGATCCTTCCCCTCTACTGGTGAGGCCACACCTGGAGTGCTGGATCCAATTCTGGGCACCCCAGTACAAGAGAGACATAGACACACTGGAGAGAGTCCAGCAAAGGGCCACTAAGATGATTAAAGGACTGGACCATCTGTCATATAAGGAGAGGCTTAGAGAGCTAGGACTGTTTGGTCTGGAGAAGAGAAGGCTCAGGGGAGATCTTATCAATATATATAAATACCTCAAGGGAGGCTACAAAGAAGACAGAGCCAGGCTCTTTTCAGTGGTGCCCAGTGACAGGACCAGAGGCAATGGGCATGAACTGAAACACAGGAGGTTCCATCTGAAAGAAACACTTTTTTACTCTGAGGGTGACTGAGCACTGGCACAGGTTGCCCAGAGAGGCAGTGGAGTCTGCCACGTTGGAGATACTCAAAAGCTGTCTGGACATGGTCCTGGGCAACCAGGTCTATGTGGACCTGCTTGAGCAGGGGGATTGCACCAGCTGACCTCTGGACATCCCTTCCAACCTTAACCATTCTGTGATTCTGTGATTCTATGACTTCTTTGAAAAGATATGGAGATCAGGAAGTTGCTTAGTGTCTGGTTGGATCATCAAGTTCAGAGAGCAGTGGTTAGTTGGTCGCAGTCTACGTGGAGTTGAATGACAAGAGCTGCAGTGGTTTATTCTGGAACCTGTCCTTTTAAGCACATTTATCAATGACCTGGAGAAAGCAATGAAGTCCTTGCTTCTCAGGCTTGCAGGTGGCACCAAACTGGGTGGCGGTGACCAATTGTGATCAAGGTCAGGGCTGCCATTCAGAGGCACTTGGATAGGCTGAAAGAATAGATCAACATAGCCTTTTGAAATTCATCAATGCCCTGTGTATGTGAATGGAAAACCCTCTGCAAGAATACAGGCCAGGGACAAAGTGGCAGGAGAACAGCTCTGCAGAAGCTGGACATGAGCCAGCAGTGTGTCCTGGCACAAAAGAAGGTCCTGGACTATATTAACAAGAACATAGATGGTAGCTGGAGGAAAATTATTATTCCCACCTGTTCAGCACTCGTAGACCCCATCTAGAGAAAGGCATTGATAAACTGGAGCAAGTTGCAGTTGGACTAGGTGATTTTGTAGGTCCCTTCCAACTAAACTTTCTATTCTATTCTATTCTATTCTATTCTATTCTATTCAAGTTCAACAGAAGGTTGGACTTGAGACCTCTCGAACTCCCTTCTTACCTGAGTTATCCAAAGAACCTATGCTCCTATCCTAAGAATCCTTTTCACAGTTGACAATCTGAAACATACAAAATCCTTGTGAATAGGAGTTTATGTAACACTTACACCTAAAATTTCATCAAGAATATTAATGATGATCTGAGCTTACCAATAGGTTGGTTCCTTTAGTAGGAACTTGACTGAATTTCTGTCTTGTGTTTTTTATATGTGCTTTATGTGAATGCTCTTGCTATGTGTGTCTTTTCTTCTGAGGAGGATGAAGAGAGAAAAAAAAAGGGTTTTTAATGCCTTGACACAGGTAAATTTACTCTTCTTCCTCTTCCTGTTTGACTCAGTGATTTTTCACAAAGGGGCCTGTGACATCTGCAGTTTTACTTGCCCAGGTGAGCTTTGTTTCTTATGCCCCTCAGCAATGAGTCATGCTATAAATTTTTATCTGTCTTTGCAGTTTCTAAAAGCAAAAAAATTATGAGGTACAAAATAGATACAACTTTTGACTGAACTTATTGTTAGGCCCATCTGCAGATTCCCTAATTTACTGGTACTTATTTGCACTAAGAAAGCTGAAAAAAGTAGTTTAAATTTTGTGTTTCTTTAAAAATCATGCAATATAGGGTATTATGTATTTGACAGTTCCCAGTGCACTAAAAGATATATCTTGTTTGGGTAAGACCAAATTCTTTTCTTCAATAATGAACTGAAGGATCAAATAGGTGTGAAAGTAGCTACAAAAATGAGAGGACGACAACTTCAGCAAATGCTGTCTCGCTTCCTGTTAAGGTGTACATTACTTGGTGTTAGCACTGATTGGTCTAACAGCCGAAACATTGTCTAAGCAAGGACCTTTTGGATTATCAGGGAGGGAAGCAAGTGATACAGGAGGAATATACTCTTTTTCAGGATCTTTCCCTTTAACTTTTTACACAAAAGCAGGCTGTAGATATAGCGGTGAGTGGCAGAATAATTCTAGGGGCCAAGCCTCAAAGAAGAAGGGCAGCATGTGGGATACAAATTTGCTTCAGAGGTTTATGAATAGAGGGGAATGGCATGTTGGATTTCTTTGCTGATCTACAGAGTTCCTCGGTTTCTCCCTTATGAGAAGATACTGAGTCATGCAAAAAGTATTGTTTAAAAGCACTGAAAAGTACCAGATTTTTTGTTGTGAAAAATTAATACTGGTAAACCAGGAAGTTTCAAAGTTAGGTGTCTAATTCTTTATTTGACCACCTAAGTGAGTGAAATTGTTTTCCTTTATGGCAAACAAGTAGAACTTTTGAGCAGAATTGGGCTTCAAATAAACTTCTTAAAACAGGTAATTTTATTTCATGTTAGTGTACTAGGCACTAAGTGATTATACATTATTGATCTGTGCAGCCAGTCTTCAAAACTGCCGTTAATAAAGAGAAGTCTTCGTATGGAAGCATTTTTTGAAGAGAGCACAGCTTTGCTCTTTTTAGTCAACTAGAAGTAAATTCTGAATTTGCTTTCTTATCGTGTCCATACTCTGGCTTTGTAATAGGTTATTATATGTTTCAAGTTCTTGAGGTTTTAGATATGGTAAGAAAAAATGTAAGTGTCACTTCTGGAGTATACAGTAGGTAGTTTACTTTGTAAAAAGCCAATAACTCAGCTTTTTTCTTCTCCCTCCAAAATACAGGTGACAGGTTATTTATAAAAACACATCTTAGGCGAGTAATTCAAACCTCAAATTTTTATATTTCTGTAAGTGTCATTTTTTCCCTAAAGGCTGTTATCAAAATAATCTAAATCACTTTCTTTATATTAATCAAAGAATTACAGCACTTAAATTTGTAGTTGTCACTCACATAGTTTGTGCCTAAAGCATTTTGAAATTGTTTTGTGTGGTCTTTTCAATCACTGTGGGTTTTTTTCTCAAGACATTGTCAACATGCACAAAGAATGGGATCACAATTGTAATGAATTTCATTCCTTTGGGACTTTGAAGGTGAGGTGTAATCTGATCTCCAAGGGTTTAACAAAACTAGTAATTGTTTCAGGAATTCTAACATTAAGCACAGTCAACAGCTACTCAGTCATGGAACATCTTTTCCAGCAAATTGAAAAATAACGAACCCAAGAGTTTCCTACTCAGTTCAACAAAATCTAATGAAATCTGTAAATGAGTACCTTCAAGAAGTAGTTTCTAGTTTTCATATTGAAAGTTCAAAGACAGTTAACACCTCATCATTACTTTGGGCATTTTAAATTATAGCAAAATCCCTAAAACAGCACCTGCATTATGACTTTAGATTAGATTAAATTATTCATATTATTATTACCAGGAATTATTTGTTCATATTGTAGAAACTTGGAAAAGCAGAGTATTGCTATACTAGAGAACACATGAGCTTCTTGAAATAAGTAATTTTATCTATAAATAATAGACATAAATAGGGACTGAGAAAAAAGATGAATAGTTCAATGACTGATAGAATAGATGCATTTGATTCTTGGACAGTCATGCATAAAATAAATGTGAAAATAATATCTCTAATACAGGCTAATGTAAACAGTTTAGTAATTTTAAGTAGACTCATCAAGTAACTGGACATTGTTGAGGTCTAACATATTTATCTTTGTGTATCTTCTTAATCAGCTCAAATTCAACAAACAGGATTAATCTAAAGACTTATGGGATAAATAAATACAAAATTTAGCACAGCATCTTGGATATATACTTTCTGCTAGCACTGCATCTTGGATATATAGTTTCTGGAGTGATATAGACATTTTTTTATTACCTCTGAGTGAGTTTGTGAATTAAACTGTAAAGGACAAAAGAAAGGAATATTAATGATTATGTATTAATAGAATATTATTTCAGGTCCCTTATAAAATTCTGTTATACAGTTGCACACTTTGCTTAGCTCACTGTAGTTATAACAGTTAACAGAGACATAATTCATAATAGAAATAGTAATTATTAGTATTTAACACTTAGTGTGGTATGTTTTTGTGGAGCACAATAAATATATGTAAATTATTCATTGAAGTTGGCCACCACTTGTGTAGTCACTCACAACCAGGGTACTTATCTGTGATATGTAATCTCCTTAAGTTGCACTGAATTCTTTTAAAAATTCGGCAATAAAATCAACAGTGGTAGAAAAAGAGCCCAGGAAGGAATTATGTTTGGATTTAGACAAGTACATTGAAAGAAATAAAAATATAAATGAAGGAAATAAATGTGTTCTTTTTTCTTCATTTTATTCAAAGAACAGCCAGAACTCTTGGGTAATTTTCTCCACCTTTTTGACAGCCCTGACAGAAGTGAATGTTGTGGTTTGATGCCTTTTTTTTTTTTTAATCAGTAGGACAGCAACTAAGAATTTTACCCATGACAGCCAAAGAGTCAGAACAAGACAAGAAAGGTAAATTTCCTCTGGTTACTTTCATAAAGTTACAGGCAACTCTGCAAATCCTTGAAAACTTTATTTATTGTATGATTTTTCAACTGTTTTGTTGATAATGTAATAAAATTGTAGCTTAGAACAATGAAAAATAAATTTCCTAGATAATTTGCACATTTGTTTTCATTCTGAGAATAACAAGATATTGAAGCTAATAAATTACCTTGTTTAAATAGCTAGGTTTGGAAACCTTTGGCATATTACTGAAGAGCTGTGACAGTTCCATTTCTCAACTCTGACTCTGAGACATATCACAATCAAAATATTAATAATGGCATCTTTAAAAAAATATTTTTATAGTTTTATTTGCCATTTCTTCTTGTTTTAGCAGCTCATTTGAACTTGTTTAACAAGGTGATCTTACTTTTTTCCTTGATTTCTCTCTTTTATTTCTTTAATGATGCCTTTGATATCTCTAGATGCTATAGCAGGGAGAGGGAAAGGGAGAAAGAGAGAAGATGTGGAAGTGAATGTATTCACTGAGAAAGAAAACACAATGTGGCAAACAGTAAAGAAAACACAATGTGGCAAACAGTTGAATTAACTGTGTTTAGTAGGTGGCTTGCATCATGTTATCCTCTTCCCACACACAACCCTGGACTGTTATACTGTCTTTTAAGGAAGATATCTGAAATCACACAAAGATTGAAAGATCAATAAACTAGCTTAGTTGCTCAAGCAGTAAAAATCAATTTCGTAGTGCCTTGTTTTCTAAGCAAAGTTTGTGGAATTGCACTGTAATTATGGACAAAATATGCAAAAAATTAACCTCCATGAAGGACCGAAAATATGCAATTTTATATTTTCTCTTTAGTAATCAGTACTAAATTCCATTCTTTAATGACATTTTCAAACTAACAAAAAAGTTATCATTTAGTACAGTTATCTATCCAGTAGATAAAATAGTTCATTTTCTTCCTATATATTTTATTTCTATTATTATATAAAGTATATGCAATAATATGTATTAATCTTCATCCTTTGTGTGTAAAATGGGTAAAAAAAATTGTGTCTTTGATTACAGTATTTACTCTGATTTGAAAGACAGACCTTTCCTGTCATAAGTGGAACAGATATGCTAAGGGGGGCAGGGGCCGGTTCATTCTGAAATTTTTTTTCAGTAAATTGAGAATGCATCCATACCAGCAGTGACAAAAGAGAATTCATGGTCACATGAAAAGTCTGGATCTCAGATCCGTTATGTTCAGTGAGAGATTATCCAGTGACTAAGATTCAGTGAACAACTGACTACAGTGAGGTTTGCATGAAGTGCTGTATTTTTATATTTCAAATCCATCTCCTCTAGAAGCAACATACAGGAAGGTTAAACATGCCTCGCTCAGTTTGGGCATGCATCATGCCTATTTGTGAGATGACAGCTGCTAAGTGACCAGTGTGGGTTTGAAGGATTCTTGATATTTTCATGGCAGACAAATGTCAAAACTTACATCACTTGTAGGATCACCTTACAGCAGACTACCTAGGAGATACAGGTTCTAGTCCTTAGGCTGCATATGTAAAAGGCTTGCTCAGCATTTTTAAGACGATACTATCCTTTTTCCTAGGATTATTTTACAGAATTGTCTTGTGACCTGGCCTTCCCAGGAAGAGGAAAGATTGACTATTCTTACCTCTATGCCAGGCAAATTCTGTATCTGATAGGTAAAAGTTATATACTGTATATACAGCACTATCACCATCTAACTATCATGGTTTGTACAGAGTCTGAGAATATGAAAATAATCAAAGTGAACCCTGGAGGCGAGATAGGCAGAGATGCTCCTAGTTTGAAGTTCTGGCTGATGTGGGAAGAATGGCTGTAAAAGTGCTGTGTGCCATCAGGAGATGGGTAGCTATGTTCCTGGCTGGTAGCAAAAAATTAGAGAACAGTGTTAGCATCACTGAAACCCTGAGAGACTTGTATGTCTTCAGATTTGGCAGCAGAAAGGGAAGGGGACAGGTAAATTTAATATTTAAATTTCAGAGTGTACCATGGTACCGAGAGTATTGAAAGCTGACACAAGACTGGTGTGGACGAGGAAGTTCCCTACTCCCATACAGACAGTACTGGATGCACTGTGCACTGTATCCTGCAGCCACGGGTGCTGCAGGATAATCTCCTCATTAGGCTCAATCTTTCTCCCTGTCACACTTGCGTTGCTGCTGCAAGAGCCAGGAAAAAGCTGTGGCCCTGTGTGGGGGATGCAGCTAGGAACTGGGGGTCTAAGCCCTCTGTTCCTCCCATCTAGTGCTCTTTTTTCTCCTGAGAAACTTCTATCCATGTGACCTGATGGAAGAAAAAGTGCAACAGTGGTTAAGATTCATAGTTCTAGGCAAACATTTCACATATTTAAAGAAGTGGACAAATTATAGTCATCATAATGTTTTAAAAGTCTTAGTAGGCTTGTTGCTGGTGTTTTTAGAACTTACTCTACTTAAATTAAACTCCAAAAGGATTTTAGCAGAATGAAAGATTCACAAGTAGCAGTTCTTAGCATTTAGAATTAGTGGCCTGCTCAAGCCAATGCATCAATGAAAAAGAAAAGCCAAGCTTGCCTTTTAGAGTTCTTTAACAGAAAGACTTATTTTGATTGTAACAAAAACACCCATAAATCTATGCACATATATATTGATCTTTCTTTCCCCTTAAAAATGACTCTGTCCCAGTAAGTTGGCATATTTCATAAACAAACCAACAAATTATTGATCCATCATACACTCTAAAAATCCTGTGAAGAATCTAGGTTGCTTTTAAGTTCATGCTGTACCTAAGGGAATGAGAAACTCCAAAATGAAAAATAGATATTTAAAAAGAAACACAAATAATAGAAGATGTGTACCTACTTTTACTTCTGCTTAACCTTTCATTGTAATTCATCCTCTGTTCATCAAACTATTCTTTATGAGCTAATAGGTTATGTAATTTGGTAATATGATTTTTTGTGGTGGCTCTTAGTTATTAAATTAATTACATATCCCTGCACATATATTTTCCTTTTTGGCAAATGCTGTGATAGTGCATATTTTCTTAAGCAGGAATCATACAGAATTAAGAAAGCCTAGCATCTTTCTGCTGAAAGCAGCGTTATATTCAGTTTGGATTAGAGATGGATTCTAGTCACATGTCCTTTTGAAAAGGAAATAATGAAGTAGATTGGAGATGTTTATTAGTACTAAGCTAATGCACAATGCTATGAAATGTTAGAGCCAGGTAGCTTTTCAGTTATTCAAGCTATCTTCCTTACACTGTTTTGAAGAGCTGACATGACCCACAGAATCACCAGGAGCTTAAACGGAAATGACTTCCCAGTGAGGGATGGCAGCAGGCTAACATCACCTTTCAGAAAGGAGAGAGAATTAATGATATTAGTTAGTGGTAAAATAAGCCGTTGTTAGTGGCTACTTATTCAGTCACTGATCCATTAACCACAAAGATGCAATTCTTCTCCGTTAAAGTGTAATAGCAAGGCTGCAGAAGCTAGGACTATTTTTACAAAACACCTGCCCTGAAGTAACTGAAATACCTGTACTTAGGCAAATATCAGAAGAAAAAGCTTAGACACCTTGGTGCAAAACTGTGGACTGAAAAAGACTTCCCTCTTGGCAGCTGTCTGATCCTGGAGATGCTTTCCAGTTTGACCTGAAAGTTCCCATGTTCCTGCTCTTCTTCTTTTGTCCTTGCCCTTTTGTACTTGCTCTCACCTGCACAGGTAGATATCTTCCTCTGATGGGGCAGGAAGCAGTAACTCTAGGAGCAGCTCCTAAATCCCCTGTTCAATCTTTACCAGTAGGCATGCTATAAACTCACCTATACACACTTATAGGGTTGGGCCTGAACTAGGGCATGAATCCCTTGTTCCTATCTGCACAATGGCACAGCTTCTATAAGAAGAATAGGAGGTGCATACAGTTACTTTCTGCCCCCTATTCCTTTAATTTCTTGTCTGTGTCAAGCAAGAAATGCCTTACTTTTAAGGCTTTACTTCTATTCTGTCTATTATGTGAATAAGAGGAAGGACGAAAAGATCAATCAAACCTTTGCAGAGCAATGTAGGAGTTGATTAAAGTTGATTTCAACAGTAAGCATGAAGAAACCATAAGCATCCTTATGCTAACCACAAAAACCCCCACGAAAACCAAAAAATACAGAAAAATAAAAGCTTCTTTGTACTGATCTAAAAACACACTGAACTACCTGAAATAGAAATCATGGACCGGACTCACGAGATTGTTCTCGTTAGACCTTTTTTCCCCTCTCTTGCATCACAGTAGGGTAGAGCTATGCAAGGAAGAAGCCTTTGTGACTGAGGGCCATGTGAAATGCGAATGTTTACTGTCTGTGCCCTCTGTGTTTTATTGCAGAGATTGAGTGAGTGCTATGAGTAGGGGAAAAACCATCTCCTCTGATTTCAACTTTAAGGGTGAAGGGCCTTACTAGAGCTTTCTGAATCCTCATTTGACTTTGTGAGGCTGTATATTGAAGGAAATCTCTAGCCTTTGTGGAGCTTCACTCTACTGTGCTGCTGCTGAAGGGATTGTAGAGAGGAGTTTCTGAGCTGTGATGTGGAACTGGGAAAAGAAATTGGCTTCTTCTGTGCTTACAGTAAGGCCCAGCTGAAATTTCCAGAGAACTGTGGTGGAAAAATTCCTTCAAGCTGGATATGGACTCATTTATTGAGGCAATATGAGGAGAAAAGCATAAAGCTTTCCCTCACTTGTCTGAGTGAGGAAAAAAAAATCTCAGCACAACAAACAGGGAGAAGTATTATTAGTATTCGCTCCATCAGAGGAATATCAGAATGACTCAAACTGAGCTGCTACTCTGAAGGCTGCTTTGTATTCTCAGCCCACCTGGTCTAAGATCAAGGCTTCCCAAATAGGAGTACTTTACACTCAGCAGCTTAACAGACTTTATACTTGCACTGACTTTTTTAAAAAAAGGATCTTAAGTTAAAAAAAAAATTGTAAAGCTATGAGTACTACTACCATTGAAATTCAGAAAGATACATTTGAAATGTATTTGTAGAGCAATTGTTGCATACTCAATGCGCTGAGCATCTAAAGATGATTGTATTTATTTATTTATCATGGGCTATCTTATTTATATTTGTCATATGGGTTTTATGGGACACAATACTTTGAATGATTAGTTCAGTACACCACACATTGTGTGATAATGATATGAAGCTGAGCCTAAGTATTACTTAGGTGTTTTGATTGGCAAATAAGATGTGAATGCATCATAACGTTGACAGTATATGTAAAAGTAACATTGTATCAGTCTTCCTTCAAAACAAAAGAAGACTTCTTTGAACAAAGAAAACTTGAGTGCTACAGATACTCCAAAATATAGAAATACCAAATGCTTCTGGTAGTTATTCTGTGTGAGATAGTCAGAAAATATAAACTATTTTTCACTTGATTATTTTTGAGGAGAAATGTTATATTTTATAGAAAGATGAACAAAGTATTTTTCATGACAAAGTTTACAGTGATTGAGAAATAGTTGTTTAATTTTTCATGAAGGACTGTCAGATGCAAAAAATTGCAAACATAAATCACAAAAGTAATTTTTATATAGTTAAGAACACTATTATTGAAACAGTATTGCTATTAAGAAAATCGTAAGACATATGCTACCAGAGTCACTCCTACAGAGGGTCTATGTATGAGTACAGTTTAGTGAGTGCTATAAAGCTGTGTTTAAGAGGGAGACAAATCGGTGTATTGTCAACAAAATGCCAGTTCCTTTTTCAGATGAGGAAACAATAATTGGTTGAAAAGTGTACATTTCTCTATTGCTACTAATACTTCAAAACAATTGAAATATGTAATGTTTCCAACAATACATAAGAATAATCCACCTTTTTTTAGTCAGCAATCAAATTGCATTAGAAATATTTGATAATGTAATAAGTTTAAGTGAATTAGAGGGGGTTTTTGGCAGTTTTTCATTATTTAGTGCCTACCATGCTACTGTTAATTTGGGGAGGAAAACAGTTCATGATAAATAATGAAAAAGATTTGCTTCTAGCTAATTACTTAGCTCATACGCTGCATAATGCAACAAAGTGTATGTGATAGATTAGTCATCATTTGATCATGTAGAAAACATAACAGACGTTTTCAATTACATAGTATAGCAATGAGTTTTCTAGTTGATGGAAATATTTAATTTTCCTAACTTTAAATGTATTAAAGTGTTGAGCTATATTGCCCTAAGATTATCTTTATGAGGTTGACAGATTCTTGATTATTTCCCAGCTATTAAAAGTTAGATATCGAATGTCAGATGGGACTGAGATTTTTCAGTTCTCTGAGGATGAAGAAATGGGAAAGATGGATTCACATCCAGTGCCTGAATACTAATTATTTATTTTTCAGAGTATGTTAAAAGATAAGTCAGGAAAAATGTAAAGTGTCTCCACTTAATGATATACAATTGCTCTCAAATATCTGACTTCACTTTTTGATTTGGCAAACAAAACTACCCTTACCTGATCCAGTCACCTTTTGAAAAAAGTCCACGTCAAGCATTCTTGAAGGCTCAGTAATGAAAAAGACGGGTTATAGAGTGTTTGTCAGGAATACTGTAGTGAGATGCTTAGTAGAGCATGCATACAGCCTCCGAAGGGTTATGTTAGGAAACAACATTTCAATCTTCAAATCCTGAGTATCTTAATTACTTAAAACCTGTGGAATTTATGTTCACTCTAATACAACAGTAAGAATAATATTTTCTTGAGTAAACAGGCTTGCTAAGAATACAGAAATCTGATAAACATGCATTCTGTAGAGACTGTTCAAATTTAAATTTTATTTCACTTATACATGACAAAAGTTTTATGAATTGATTTACAGCATCTATTTGCATGGAACTGTATTAAGCAGGTATCATTTAAAGTTTAAACCTACAATACTGAATTGTATGTCTGAAGTAAAAGAAAACGAATGTGTGCTCACAGGCACACACACATCTGTATGAAAAACATGATAAACTAAATAGTGTTCCCTAAAATATTCCTTGAAACAAACTTTTAAAGGAAAAGGAGTTGTTTTCCTCTTTGGAGTCTCTTGATCAGACACTGTTCTGGGACATGGGAAGCAGGTGTTTTAATCCCTTTAAGTTGCAGAGGTCTCAGAGCCCATTCTACTGCTTCTTGGGTGTGTGCTGCAATTGCCAGGTGAAGAGTCTTTGACTTCTACAAGGCCTGAGGAAACCTTTCAAATACCCTTGGTGACTTAGAGCTTAACATACAACCCTTGTTTTCCCAGGTCTGGCATCCCACTCAGCACAACCCCATGCTTGCCGTATGCTCATTTCTCTCTCCTTCTGAAACATGCTCCTACAATTAAGTAGTGCAATTTCATGGCTACCTGCAAGTCTGGGGCTTCCTCAGGTAGCCAGTGTTGTCCTACGTGATGGGTTGACCCTGGCTGGACACCAGGTGCTCACCAAAGCGCTATCACTCCCCTCCTCAGCTGGACAAGGGAGAGAAAATATAACTAAAAGCTTGTAGGTCAATATAAGGACAGGGAGATCACTCACCAATTACTGTCACAGGCAAAACAGACTTGGCTTGGGGAGAATTAATTTAATTTGTCACCAAATCAAAACAAGATAATGAGAAGTAAACCCAAATCTTAGAACACCTTTCCCCCCGCCTTCCTCCTTCCTGGATCAACTCCACTCCTGATTTTCTCTCCCCCCCCCACCCCCAGCGGCACAGGGGGACGGGGAATGGCGGTTGGGGTCAGTTCATCACACGTTGTCTCTGCCGCTCCTTCCTCCTCAGGGGGAGGAATCCTCACTCTTCCCCTGCTCCAGCATGAGGTCCCTCCCACAGCAGACAGTCCTCCACCAACTTCTCCAACGTGAGTCCTTCCCACAGGCTGCAGTTCTTCACAAACTGCTCCAGCGTGGGTCCCTTCCATGGGCTGCAGTCATTCAGGCACTGACTGCTCCAGCGTGGGTCCCCCGCAGGGTCACAAGTCCTGCCACCAAACCTGCTCCAGAGTGGGCTCCTCTCTTCATAGGTCCACAGGTCCTGCCAGGAGCCTGCTCAAGTGCAGGCTTCCCATGGGGTCACAGCCTCCTTTAGGCATCCCCCTGCTCCGGCCTGGGGTCCTCCCCGGGCTGCAGGTGGAGATCTGCTCCACCGTGGACCTCCCTGGGCTGCAGGGGGACAGCCTGCCTCACCATGGTCTTCCCCACAGGCTGCAGGGGAATCTGGAGCACCTCCTCCCCCTCCTTCTGCACTGACCTGGGGGTCTGCAGGGCTGTTTCTCTCACATAGTCTCACTCATCTCTCCAGCTGCAAGTTCCTATGCAGTTTTTGTCCCCCTTCTGAAATCTGTTCTCCCAGAGGCACTACCACCATTGCTGATGGGCTTGGCCTTGGCCAGCGGCAGGTCTGTCTTAGACATTGGCTCTCTCAGACATAGGAAAGCTTCTAGCAGCTTCTCACAGAAGCCACCTCTGTAGCCCCTGCCACCTCCAAAACCTTGCCATGCAAACCCAGTACATTCTATCCCCTCCGACATGTGGCATACGTAGTAGCTAAGGACATTTCAGCAGAGGACCACACCAAAAACTGCAGCTGTGTGTTGACATATGTTACTAGAATGAGAGAGAGATAATGGAGACAGGGCAGGGTGAGGGGTCTGGGCCAGACCTGGCTTGCTATCCAGTTGTTCCTAATAATTCCTTTCCATACGTTTTTATGATATATCAGTACCTCCCTCCCCAAACCCACTTTCTGTTTTGTCTAAATGTTGCGACAGCAAAAAGAAGTCCAGAAATTTGTTTACAGACTAGTTACTAGAAACACAGTTCGCCAAATGTCTCTCTCTGAAATTTCCTGGGTGGTTTTAAGAATAAATGTTACCCGTTCTTTGTACAACTTCTTGTAGCTTTGTCCTCCATTTCAGGCTCTTACTTAAAATCCTGTCTAAACTGATCTCTGTTACCATACATGAAACGTAACACACATCGTGATTGTTTGCAGCATCATCTTGCTGCTCACATCAGAATTCTCAGCCGCCTATTGATGCAGAAGAATCAGTGGCCACCTTTTGTCACATTTCCACATTGCTTCATTCATTAGAAACCCTTTTCCTAACACTGTCTTTAGACCTTCACTGATGTGCACTTGACGTGTCTCTTGAATGTTTGCCAACAAGTCGTCTTCCTATTATTGCAGCCTCAGCCACGGGACTTTCAGAACCAGACTTTATCTTAAATCCTATAGCTTGTACCTCCCACTTCTCTTTTGTTTTAGTGGGCATTTTGTCTCCCTGAAGCATCCATTCAGAATTTGATCTCTCAGTGGTTAATCTCATTACAGATAATCCCATGTACTGAAAATCCTTCCAACAGGATAATCTTGTGAACAGCTTCCCTCTGCTGCCTTCTCACCATTCTTTCAGGGTGAATCATTTTGATCTGTTAAATAAATAGATCTCACCTATATATACATAGTTTTTGCCTAAGACTCATCGGTTGGTACTGAAGTACTAGCCTCATGCTTTGTAACCAGTCTGATTTCTTTACTAGGCAATAGAGAACCAAGCTGATGTTTTGGTCACCACTGACATGTATGAAAGAACTGCAACATGGAAAACTGGATTCATACTCAAAGACTGGTGACAAAAGGAGGCACAGGCTTCTGAAAAATACTATTACTCAGTTTATTAATACCTATCTATTAGCTGTGGAATATGGAGATAGCAATTATTATAATAATTTCACTGGAAGTTAAGTACATGTAAATCTAAATGTCATCTTTCAATGAGTGTGTATGAGAGTATGAATTTATACTTGCATCTGTATGTGTACATACTGCACAAAGTACATTTAAATAATAATATTTGCTACAATGTTAAAATGCCTCCCATAGGAAAAATATCACAAATTGTCACAGTAAAAAAAATAGTCTTACGTGTTACATCAAAATGTGATTCCTGTTGATAATTCATAAAAATTAATTTTCCTACATTTTGTGTATTATATTGATAGTCTGAAATGTAAATTGCACACTTCAATAGAAGTTTGTGGTCTGCAAGTTACACAAGTACAGATATGTACACAGCTTCTTTCAGCATGTATTTTATGTGTCTTGGTGTGTGCAAATAGCAGTGAAAATATGAGTCTAAAGCTCTGAGCAGGCTGTCTGCTTTCCTGTCTGGGTTATCCAAACTTTATCTGGGAACTGGAGAGTTAGTCAAATGCCATAAAGCATGTACAACTTAGCAAAGAATAAGGCCAATTTTTGTAAACAGACTTTTAATTATTTTTAATTAGGTGATGTCTTAGATTTTATGGGAACTTAATGGAGCTTGTCAAATACTTGAAAAAATATTCCTCAAATAAATTATTCAACAAATATTGCCATTATACATGAGTTAATTTATTCACTGAATAATATTCAGCCAGCTACAGAATTGGTCAAGTGCTGCTAAAAGGTATTTGCTGAAGAACAGTTTTGATGAATAACAGCAGTACTCTTTGAATAATACATTTGACAAAGACTACCTGACCAGTTCTATTTTTATCAGGTTAGAGATTTTGAAGTCTTACAACTGAGCAACCACAGAAACTCTAGGTACACAAGACCCATGTGAAACCCAGTTATCTGACTAGTTCTTGCTAATACAGTGAACTAGGGAATGGTGAATGTTTTGCAGTAATTCACATATAATTAATATCTTCTGAAAATTAAGTTTGCAGGACTGCTGACTCCACAGATAAACCATCTGATTGTTTTGGCTATTTAGTGTAATGCTTAGTACATGTTTTGTTCTCTGATCTTTTTCTTGGTAACCTGGCTACATCCTCCAAGAGATTCAGGACTTCTGCCATCTATGTAGCAGCTCCAAGAAGACAGTGGAAGCTACTGAATTCTTAATGACTTTTGAAAAACAAGGGTGTCTCTAGTTGTATAGACCCAGGCTTATCATGGGACTGACTTCAGGCTCTTAAAAAAAGTGTTACAGATGTGGAAGAGTTAGAACATGCTATGCTGACCTGCTAAATTCAGAAACAGTGAGAAGCAGGCATCAAAGAGAGACACAATCCTTCCAGTCCACTGACCATGAGATTTAGAGGGACTGAAACTGTGTGAACTAACAGGTTTAGTACTGGCCTTGTTGACAGGTAAATGAGTATGGCCTGAGAAAATGAAGCGGGGGTGGTGTGCGTGTGTAAAATAGGATTTACATGATTTAGCCCTGGAGTGCAAAGCTTTGAGCTTCATTCACTACAATACTTAGGGACATTAGGAAAACTGCTACATTCAGAGCAGCAGCAGGCTTAATTAATCCAAGCCAGTTCATATTGTGATTGCCTGGCTATTCAGCACTGTGCTCTTATTTAATTTAGAAGACCAGGACTCCTCATGTTCCACTTCCTACTCTGCACAAAAGATTTGTCCTGCCCAGTCTTTAGAGAGGGTCTGATTGCACTCGGTGCGTTTGAGTGATACCACACAGTCCATTTGAGCTATGGTCAAAGCTTGTGGACATAACTGTAGAAACTGGATTTAAAATACAATATAAAATAGATATAATAAAACCCACATGGGAAGTAGGGTACTTAAACACAGATCTATGCCTTGCTGGCCTCCAGTTGCCCAGGCTGTCCTGTTGTTACACACAGCCCTACTGCTGTAGCCATATGAATCTATGTACTTAAAGCTTAAGCATGTCAAGATGAACTGTCCTCAGAAGTTGGGCCTACAGACACACCTTCACAGGCTATGTCAATATTAACCAATAAATTAGTCCAGTGTAATAGGAACAGCCTTCTAGGTCTAAAAGATCCAACACCCCTACTATACACATTTCCATGGGGTTCACTTTTGGATAGTTCTAGTCTGATCCCATAGTCTGAATGCCTGATTTCATCTGATGTGCATTAGGTGTGCTGCTGGGGAGCGAGCACCTTCCAGTTTAATTTCATCCAAGTAGACCCTCTTAGAATGCTACACAATACAAATGAAAACACAGTAACTTGGGTGGATTGAGAGATTTGCTTCAAAAGTGCATTCCTCAGTTGAACAAAACACTAACATAGACACACTCCTTATTGCTCATGGAAGTAGGCTGGCTGTGTGTTAGATTTTAGATAACCATGGAACCAAATTAGAATTTTATTATACTTTCTCATTAAAAAAGGCAGAGAGAAAAGCAGCTGCAGCTTGCTGAATTCTGCTCCTCAGATTTCTTTGAATGAGCTTGCACTGGTGGGTGGGTTGAGCAGAGGGGTGAAGTGAGGTGTTTAGGATTTGAAAAATAGATTTATTCCACAATTTAATTAACTCTAGAATTACAAGTATGTTAGTGTTTGTCAAAGTCCCATAGCATTGTGTATACTGTTAACCATTAAAGTGTATCAATATTAGCATCTCTTCTGAGCTGCAAAACAGTGCTATTAGGCTCAGTTGCAATACCAAAATAAAAATGTAAGTTAAATCCTCATTCCTATAAGTTTTGGTCTCTGTTTTTTACCAACTATGAGAAAATCCCAAATGGTATGATGAGCAGAGACCTTTAAAGCTGCACTCCCTCTGGAGTATAACAGTTTTACTGTAACTGCATCCATGAGTTAGAAATACTATGGGTCAAAAGCAGGCTTAGGAGGCCCTCAAGTCTGACCTAATTATCTACAGTACATTTCCACTTTTCTCCAGATACAGTTCTATATCTGGAGACCAATTAATTTTCATGCTATGTACAGTGGAGCATATTTTTGTGTCTCTTGTAGTCACTTGGGACTTAAAAATACTGTAATATTTCAGTATAATAGCAGAACATAATTGAGATATTTTGATTCAGTAATATAATAAAGAGCTCAACATCATAGCTAACAACAATATGAACTACACCAGCAAGATAAAGGTGTATGCCTAACATTTTAGACAGAGTTTGAGGTGAGGAACACTTATAGCCATACTGCAATGTATGAACTTACTAGCCAGGACTCAGTCTGATCTAAATGGCCTAGAAAACCATTATTTAACAGGTTTTGTGATTATTCTGCTGTTTAAGTTGGAGTAAGTCATTTAAACCTTCTGTCCCTCTGTTTCCTGGTGATGACATTCAATTCTGATTTTACAGTGCTTTGAACATACCACTATGGACCACCAATGCAGAGGAACTCAAACTTACTAGTGAATCATCCTAGTTGTTGCCCTCTGTATTATAAAATAGGAATCCTTCTAACTAAGTGCATCCTCCTCTGATATGAAGCTGTTTCCTTTCCTCTATCTGTGGAGTGAGTTCGAGAGGGCATACACTAACTGCTCACCCGGAGTGGGTGACACAACTTCTGTGCTGGAGCACGTGAGACCTGAGAACCAGCAAAATAATACTTTAGTGAAAGTACAAAAAAAAAAAAAAAAGAAAAAAACCCCCAAGAACAACAAATTAGGGAATGAACAAGGTCAATCACATTTAAAAGAAAAGAGAGAGAAAAACAAATGTGATGACACACAAATAAAAAATGCAAGGTGTAACTTCTGAAGCACTGAACATTGGACTGGTGCTATTCCATCAGTGGACACTTCCCAAAGCCCCATGTAAAGTTTATTCAAGTGCGCTTGATATTAGGTGGTGTCTGCCCTGCCCTCTGTGGTGACTTAATGCTCTCTAAAGTGTAACATACAGTTTCTTAATGTTCAGCCCATATAGCTTGTCCATTTGTACATATACCTCAGTCTGGCATCGCGTTTGCTCACTATTATAATTTTAAAATTCTGTGAAGAACAGTGTGATGAATGGTTGAACAATTTATTTTGCTCACTGAATACATAGTGTGCTCTGTTTTGTTAACAAGCCTGTGGCTGGGCAGCACATTGCGTTCAGGATCAGGGAAATCCTATAGATGGAGGGGAGATTGTGCCTTTCCTTGAGAGTAATCGTCTTGTGCAGCTGGGAGAGGCATCCGGGCTGTGGGCTGGTGGAGGTCGGGATGGCTGGAGGTGAGGTGGATTTTAATAACTTGGGCTTTGCATCAAAGGAGGGTAGATGTGCAGCTGAACCTTGAGGTGATGGGGATGAAGGAGGCTGCTGTAGAGCTCCAGAGGGTACTGTGAGGTTTGCGCGTGTTAGGAGTTTGTTATTGACTTGAAAATCGGGGCTAAAGGGAAAGGCATCCCTGCAAGGAGGAGGAGGTAAAGGTTTCCAAACCTCTAGCTTCAAGCTGCTTTATTCAGCTGTCCTGACTGTTACCTTAGAGCCTGTGCTATATTAAGCCCACCTTTAGCACGTGGGAGCTTCCCAGCATCCTTGCTGTGGGGAAGAGGTTTCTCTTCCGAGTGCTGCATTGGGTACTGTTGCAGGTGGATCTAATTCGGCATGTGGTTATTGGGGGTGCTTTGGGGCCAGATTATGTGACATCGTGGGACTTTGTTTAGTAGGGGACAACTTGCTTATTTTAATGCTGGCTCAGCTTCTAGGAGTTCTTTTTGTTTCTCTTAAATAAAGCTGTTACTGATTCTTTTATCATATCTATTCCTGTTTATTTTATATTTGCTGAAAGAAACAAAATAGCAAGTGGATGTGTGCAAACACTCTACTGGGTTTCTTCTCCCCAGCTCCATAGGTGCCAATATTATGGAGAGGGATTTGGATGTTTCTTTTGATTTTCAGCTTCTGAGTGCCTATCGGAGAAGTCACTGGTGAGGAATTAAAAACTAAATGAATGAGTACACAGAAAATGATGCTTCTTATAATGCATGGGCCTGTAATCTCTGTGGGAGAAAAAAGAACGGGCTCCTACAGCTGAAAGCCCAAAAGGAGATGGCTGCTGAACTGAGTCAAACGCACACTGCCTGGAAAATGAGAGATTAGAAACACGTTGGTGACAGCCCTTCACCTAGAAGGCTTTATTTCAGATGCTTGAATCTAGTGAAAAAACAGTAAAATTGGTGACAGCTGAGAAAACAGTGACCAACGTTAACGCTGTCAGAGATTTGGTAAGGTATAAGTAATAGTAATACTGAGAAATTGGGGACTGAATGTTTTAAGAACTTCAGGACACCAAAAGCAGTGTCTTTGTAGCGCTGGCGAGACTGAGAGGCCGAGTGCCACGTACTGTCTTTTTGTTCATGGGAATGGGGAACTCACTGGAAAATGGGCAAGTTCAGCTGAAAAACAAGGCACACATCCTAAATGGTGAAACAAGCTAAGCTGGTGAATGATGCAGTCTCAGTCGTAGTCTTCAAATCAAGACTGACTACCTTTTGGGGGAAGGTGTTTTGTAGGTGAACGTAGGCTTCTAGCCAGTGCAGGGCATAGCTGAGTAAAAGGTAATACTTTGTGTTAGACTGAGCCTTCTGCTGGTTCCTTCTGGCCTTAATCTGTGTAAATTCTTGTCTTTTTGACTGTACCGAGTACAGGTGCCCAGGCGCTGGCAGTGAGGGGCTGCAGGGTCGGCCCCTGTGAGGAGAGGCCGGGGCTGCCCCGAACCGGACACAGCCGGTTCCAGCCGGTTCCAGCCGACCCACCGCAGGGCACAGCACGGCAGTGGTGGGTGCCTCAGGGAAAACGTATTTAAGAAAGGGTGGAAAACACCACATAGGCAGGGGAGGAAGGGGAAAAGAAAGAGTGAGAAACAGCAAGGAGAACACTGAGGTTGGAGGAAGAGGAGGAGGAGGAGGAGGAGGAGGAGGAGGTGCTGCACGGCACCGGAGCAGATATCTGCTACAGCCTGTGGAGGACCCCATGCCCGAGCAGTACATACTTCCCGACAGGACTGCAGTCCGTGGGGAGATCCCATGCTGGAGCAGATTTTTTTTCCTGAAGGACTGCAGCCCATGGGGAGATCCCATGATGGAGCACTGGAAGAATAATGAGGGGGAAGGAGCAGCAGAGAGGAACTGCTGTGTACTGACCATATGCCCCCCACCATCCCCTCCCGTGCCACTCCAAGGAGGAAAGGTGTTGTTTTAATGTTTGTCTTTGTTTCTCACTACCTGAATCTGTTCTAATTGGCCATAAAGTAAAGGAATTTTCCCAAGTCGAATCTGTTTTGCCCAGAACAGTAATTTGTAAGCAATCTTTATCTTGACAGGGATATTTCTTATCCTATTCCCCCCCTACCCGCCCCACTGAGGAGGGTCTGTGAGTGAGCATCTGGGTGAGCGTTTGGCTGTTAGCCACAGCTGACCCACACATTGGCACATAATAGTGAAAGTCTGAGTATGCGACGTGAATCTAGGATGTGCTTCTAAGCCATAATCTTTTTGGGGGATTGCTGCAAAACCAACGTGCATGAAATGCTTAGTTTGGTCGGATTTCCTCTAAATTTGCAACACTTATATATCACCTACTAAATTAAACAGGCCAAAAAATGATGTTGAAATTTTAGGTTCAAGGAGAACTAATGTGGGTAGAGATCCTGAGAGGACTTTCATAGTTCTGAAACTGGCCCAAAACAGGCAAGGTCTAGTTTTCCTGTAAGAAAATGCCAGAAAAAACCAATGCTGTTACTATATGAACTAATAAGAGTGGCTGGAGAACACGATATTGCAAGTCAGCACATGTCTATTTCCATGTAGGCAGAAGAATATAACTACAGTCTGTAAACAAGATGGGTGAATTTAATTGAGAAAGTGAAATGACAAATTAGAAATTGTCCTGCCTGCATGATCTGGAGGTAATCACACAAGTTGGAACCTCTATATATGTGGTTTTGGTTCTCCACTATCTCTTTGAAAGAGGTATTAATCCACGTTGCTATTGTGTTTTATCCAGGTCAAACCAAAACAGCAATGCAATGTGGGGAATTTAGATGAGAAAACCTAACCAGAACAAAGCAACATTCAAAAAAAGTTTGAATAGGATTTTGTGTGGTTAAAGTTAAGGTTAAGTTTTGTTGGTTAAATCTATACTGCTTTTCTGATAAGTGGCCACAAAAGTGACTGTGACATGATGTGTTCTGCACTCCGTCCACCTCCTGGGCATTGCAAGCAGCTGAGGAAAACCTTGCCTGGGTATGCCTGGCAGCATATTAACCATACAAAGCTTTCGGGACTCCTTAGGGAAATAAGTTTCTGCGTGTTTTAGAGGATGGCCTTCTGCTTTGCCTAGGGCTTCATGACTACCTAGATGGATGGTGAATCTGGAATTGAAAGGAGAGATCCTTTCAAATGACAGTCTGGATGTACTTGTGGGCACCAGATTTTCATCTGGCAAGGCTGGACCTGGGATCTCTGCAGTAGTTCTGAACAATGAGCAGTCTGGGGTATGTGATATTAAAGGTTATGAACCTAAAATACAGCATATTATGTTCCAGTCACAGCTATTCATTTTACAGTTTTGTCACGTTAGCCACTGTAAGATGTCTACTGGACTTAGCGGCTATTCTAAAGTTATTTTGAGTTTCCTGGCCCCTAAAAGATGACAATAATCTGTTGGCCAGTTGATATTCATGTGCTGCAGAAGCTGTAGCAAAAGACATTAATGTATTTTGGAAAAAGCAGGGAAAACAGAAGATGGCTTCAGGTACTGGAAACAATATTAAATACAAAAAAATTATTACTGCGGGCATGTGTCAATTTTGCCTCTGGAGATCCATATGTATGGTGTGCTTCTAGGGCATATGCTCAGTCTCCAACTTTCATGAGTGCTAAAATCCAGCAAATTTTTGATACTATCTCTGTCAGACTTCAGTGGTCTTCAAGGAAGAGAATTCTTTTTAGCGCTGTAGCTCTTAGAAAAGGGATAAAGCAGACATGTTCAAACAGCTTTAAGTACCTGTCTCAAGAGAGCTGAGCTTAAACTATCATTTAATCTCTGCTATGCTGAGACTAGAGGTCTGAGAAAGAATTTTTGTTTAAAGCAAAATTGGTGAATTTGGACTTTTGTTCCTTTTCTGTGAGACAAAATTAGTCCATACTTCCAATGCCATTGTAAAAAATAACTCACATATTTTGACACTGAAAAAAATCAAGATGGTTACAGATACGAAGTTTACTTGAAATAGACCCAGTCTATTCTGGTAATGCTAAAAGGAACAGTTTGAAAGGCAGTGTCTCGGGATTCAGGAGCACAAATGTAGTCTTCATGACCCTTGTCTTTGTTAAAAAAGATTTCCTTTTCCCTTCTCCTTCCAAATATTATAGCTTTGTGTCTTACTACTGTCTTGTGTTTGTGTAGGTGACTTTCAGTATGGTTGGACCCTGCAATAAGGTGTCACTGAACTAACTTGAAACCCAAGGAGGTGGGGTTTTACTGTTACATTAACCCAGTGTCCTAGGGAGAACTTCCCAGTTGCAACTTTTTTTTTTTTTCCAGAGCAATTTTTTCCAGCTTTCATAAAGTAACAGTGTATAGACTTTATTAAAACTCCTCCATGTAAGCACTATGAAAACATATATGCCTCAGTATCAGTGAGCTAAACCCCTTTGATATAATGGTAATAGATATGTAGATTTCCCCAGCTGCACCCAAAGACAAAGGTCACAGGTTGTGGAAGTCTATAGTACTTTGTGGCTGATGAGCTGCTTGGGTATATTCTTTAATTGCTAACAGTGAGAAGCAATAGTAGATATTGCCATATAGCGAAGCAGTTGGCAATTATTAAACAGCAGTAGTTGCACGGTGGTGGTTGGTGCTTGTGAAGGTCTACAGCTCTTGTCTGACTGATGGCTCCTGGCTCATTGTGTACCCGGCTGCTAAAAGTTCACATGTGAGAAGGCAGCCAGCTCACAGTATGGAGGCAACGCAACTGTTGCTCTATTGCCAGTGTAGGTAGGAATAGGAACCATGAGAGTGAAAAGAGTGATTGTCACCAGCAGAATGGGAGACGGGCTAAAGATTAAAAGTTGGAGGGGGCTGACAGACTGGCAAGTCATGCGGGACATGTACTTGCTGAAATGCTCCAAAGGAATTTCCTCCCTGACCTTCTGTATGGCCAGGGCAGGTATTTATGGCAGATAGTTTGGGGAGATGCATTACGTTTGGCCTGTTTCCTCTGCCTGTCCTGTGTGCATCAACTTCTAAAAACTCTGTTGCAGCTAAACATGTTTTAAACCCATCTCCAGGCAGTGACAATCTGCCATAGAGGAGCATTTTTAAACCTCTCTTCACACCGTATGCATTACAGGCATGGTAGAATACATAAATTTGTAACACCCCCCCCCTTACTGTCTGTAACAACATGTATGCACGTGTAGGGCATAACTGCCACTAAATGGTCTAACCAGCTGGACTACCCTTGTACTCCTCAGGCTCATTTCTTCCTAACCTGCTCTTGATTTGAAGCTCTTCATGGCTCAGCCACCCTTTTCTAAGTATGGGAGTTGTCACAAAAAAACGGATCCTCCTCTATAGGATTTTTAAAGCACTGCAGAGTCTCTGCAGCATGTTTATGCTGGTGTGTGAACACATCCTCCTGTGCTGGCATGTAATGTGCCAGTCAATGAACATGTATTAAAACAAAAAGTGAGCAAGTATATTTTACTGGGGTAATTATAGCAGCCCCTGAACTGTCAAAGGTATTTCTTCTAAAATCTGTCTTTACATGCTCCTCTTCTGTTTGAAGGAGAGTATGAGTAAGGCCCATACTATAAAATTCTAATTCTAAGAGTTTATTATTGAACTCTTTGTAACTGAAATATTCAAAACATTTCTTTGGTGGACTATTTCAGGGAATTTTACTTAAGTAAAGCTTAATGTTTTGGCTCTTTTTTTTTTTTCTGAAAGCTTTTCAGGCTTTTCTAGTGTATCCATTTCTTTGATCTTCTTTTGTAATAACAAGATAGTCTCATATTTCAATAGAGAAACTGGAACTAAAGTATACATGAAAAGTCCATAACAGCTCTCTTGCTGTTTATTTCAACAATCTTAATTAAAGAAAAACCTAATCCTACAACAGACTTGTGATTTGCTTTTTCTTTGAAGCACAATTAGTTTTCATTCATATCCCTTGATGTCAGTGAGGGAAAACTATTGGTGGGCGCATCAGTGCTGATGGGGTTCAATTAATACTTTTTCTTTTTCTGAAACATATCTCACAATAAAACCATGCATACAATGCACGTGCGTGCGCGCGCACACACACACACACATGCGAAAGTAAGCTCTGTATTCATGCTGCCTGCAAAGCCACGTCTAAGTCTCTCTTGGCTGCTAGCCAAGGTCTCTAAAAACCCATTAAGGCTATTAGAGAAATTATTTCTCTTCCTTTGTGAGCTGGGTAAATTTCACAGTTATCATTGCAGGAGGAAATGAATTGGGAATATATCTGTCTGGGGATGGTTGGCCCTTCAGTGGGAATTAAGCCAACTCAATGTAAAACAGCAGCTGTGTGTGTCAGTGCACGTACTTGCAGGAGAGAGTCAGTGGATGGCACTGTAATATAACTATTGTGCCAAAAAATATCTTGGAAAATTGTAAGTGCTGTCTGGCATTTGTGAGTAAATTCCTATCTTCTTGCAATTACAGGCTTTATTGGAAATCAGCTTTTGCTTTAAAATTATATGTAAACCAATATTTCCCATGCGGCGTGCTTTCCAGATGCAGGAGAACTAAGCAATTCGTTCCCAAAATGGTGAAGCAGCAGCATGTATGGCATTGTATGGTGACCTTGTCAGACCATAATAACAATATAAAAAACACACAGGACAAATTCAGGAGACTTACAAAGATGGCTGGACTTGGCCTGTGTCCTCTCTTATGCTTCACAGTTTTAGTGTTTGGAATTACACGTTCTGGGGAAGTTCTTGATCAGTGTGGAAGTCAGAAGCGGCAGAATTTCCTTTTGATTTGTGAGCTTTGGTAAGTACAACTTATGCAGTCTGCCATGTAAAAGTTCACAAGAGGATAAAATTGCTTTTCTTGTTTTTAATATCTCACTTTTCAAATACTGTGAGCTGAAACTTTGAGCTTCTGGAACCCACATGTCAAATAGATGGTAGAACAAGTACAGTAACACAAGATAAACCTTTAGCTTTCTACTTAGTCACACAAAAGGTTTTTATCTGTCAAGAGAAACATGCAAGATATGTTTCCCAACTTCTTGCCAGTATTTGTATTAGTGATTTGGGAAGGAACCATGTCTCTCTTTCTGAGAGGGTTTGTTTATTTATCTTTATTTTATTTTTTCCTGTTTTAAATCCTGGCCTACTTTCTTCATCTGTTTGTATTCCTGGTTGCTAGCAACTAGCAATGGACTGTGCAGAACTTTTTTAATGGTCTGCTTTTAGGTGCTATAAGTGACAGAATTATGCAGACGGTCTCAAATTATGTCCTTTGTACCCTCTGATCCTGTAAGATTTTTCAAACCTTAAGTATGACAATTTCTTAGAGGGACTTGCATGTTTTCCAAGCTTCTCGCATAGATTCAGAACTGCACAGGACTCAAAGGAGTAGGACAATGGCAAATGAGCAGAAGTGGAGCCCTCAGAGTTTACATGTTAAAATGTAAATGCACATGGTCTTTCCAAAGAGTACATACTTTCTGTAAGCTATGTTATAAAACTACCTGTTTCATCTAGGTCTGATAGCAAGATATAATCTCAGTATAAAACCTCTCTTTTTCTCCAAAAGGGTAGATATAATAGCTAGAGGAAATGAAATGAAATGTGTGAATCACTTAAAAAAAAATAAGCACCCATAAGTATGGCTTCTCCAATTACTAAGGTAATCCTTGATATGATATTTGTCCTGAATATCTTGTCTTTTTTCTCTGCTTCTGTTTTGTCTCGTGGTTTTTTTTTTCCCTTTATGCACGGAGTTCACTGCTGAACTCATTAAAAAAAGTTTTCTATACAATTCATGTATCCTTTAACATAGAATATTTGATTATTTACACTTATTTTCTCTCAGTAGTTCACTGATCTATAAAAGTGCAGGCTGGTTTTTCAACCTATACTTTTGAAAGGTGTATTAAAACAGTTACAATTTCAAAAGAAGTAAGTCACCATGCCCCAATGGTATATATCTGAGAGTTTTGGTGGAGTTTTAAGTATGACTTGGCTGAATTTCTAACAAAACCAACAACTTGCTTAAAAATGGGCTAACTGGCCAGATGATAAGAGGGTAGAAATGCTGACCATATATTTTAAAATGGTTCTAGGGGAGCCCTGTGGGACTACTTGCTGATAGACATTACTGGGTACTTAACTGGAGTAACACTGAAATAGAAAAGGGAGTTAGATTATAATAACCTATAGCTAATCATGTAGTTCTGCAAAGCAAACTTTGGCTGGCTAATGTCATAAAATTCTTTGACCGTGTCAGCAAATGAATAGAGGGGATGTTAAGTACATCTTTCAAAAGGCTTCTGACAGGATCATAGGTGAGAGACTACTCAGCCTTGCTAGCTCTCGGGGTTTTCTCTCAGGCCTCATATTACATGTGTTTGTTTCTTTTAAATTCTTCCTTCTGGAAGTCAGGAAATGGAATGAGAAGTTTTTGTAAAAAAGAAAAAAATTCCCCCAAAACCCCAACCTAGAAGCTCAGGAATTAAAGCTCATGATCATGAATCAGTCTAGCTTAGAAATCAGACACCGGGAGAAACAGAATTGTTATTATGTCTTAATATGTCATGATTTGTAAGCTATCGCGTGATTCTGTGGCTAGTCATGCATGGTTTTTTGAAGGTTGTGGATTGATAATATCTCTCCTAAAAGAAACCAAGTAGCCGTGAGGCAATGTAATATCATGGATCAAGAAGTAGCTGAGAGGCAGGAGACAAAGCAGGAGCAAATGGTCCATTTTCATCATGGCAAAAGGTTAATAGCCACAAGTTTCTGTACTAGGTCTGTTGTTGTGTAATGTATTTATTAGTTATCTGGAAAGAGGAAGGAGAAATGAGGCAGCAACACCACGTTATTGGTACATAATGTCTTTGTAGGTTACTTGTTAATCAAGTCCAGAGAAGCCTTAAGGAATTTCACATGGACTCAGTCAGATGAGGTAACTGTGAGGTACATTCTTTTTGAAGAAATATAGAAAAAATTTAAAGTAATTGCATACGCAGCCATTGTATCAGTCAGCAGTGTGGTGTTTTATAAAATTCATTGGGCATTAATGAAAAGTCCATCTTGGAAAAAAATATTGCAGAATTGGACAGGCCCAGATAAAAGTAGAGAGAAAGGCTAGTGACATAAAAGTATCTGAAGTGATTGTTTACTGCGGAGTCAGATGAGAGTGGGAGTGATAAAGTATGTGGGTTAAAAAAGAAAAAAAAGAAATAAAGTAATGCAGCAGAGAACAAAGATCAGGAGACTACAGTTTTCCCTATCTCTTAAGAATAAAGCAGCACTTACCAAAAGGTGCCTGTATAAACTGTGGAACTCATTGACTCTGGATGAAGGTGAAATCAAGAATTTTGCAAGCTTCAAAGAGGGAAGGGGCATTTATATGGACAACAAGAATATCCACAGTTATGATAGCAAAGCTAAAAAAGAGTATTTAAAGGGATAAAACCCCTCATGCATCAGGATTTAAGGGAATCTATAACTAAAGGGATTAGGATGAGATCTTCAAGGGAGGCAGATTATCCCACATCTGTGGGGGTTTCTTGTACCTTTCACCAAAGCACCTGGTGCTGGCTACTGCTGGAAACAGTGTCTTGGGCCTGGTGGGTGACAAGTTTGAGCCAGAACAGCAAGTCCTGTGTTCATATCTGAAAAACACTTAGTGTGCATCGTCTGTGTTAGTGTCTTATTTCCACTACAGTGGGCTTTGTCTTCTGTTTATTTGCATCAGGGTTTTGTACTATGTCAGGCTCATGTTTCTGGTGCTACAATGTACGTTTGAAATCATTCCAATGAAGAAGCTGTGCGAGCTAGTGGGCACCAAACAGCTTCCGAGAAACCATTAGCATGATATGCAGCCAGAGGGAGGTTCCTCAGTCTTTTTTCCTATTTCTACAGTTGTAAAACAGAAAACAGTAATACTTACTTCCCAAAGGGAATTATCAAGGGGAATTAATTGCCAGTTATTCTCTGAAAGGTATCGTGAAGTGGTATAGTCAGTACCATTATGTCCTGACTTCTTTCCTAGGACTGTGTTTTGATTGTATTCGTTTTTGGATGTACTGAGCAAAATACTTTAAAAAAATGGAGAGGAATGTGTGCTGCTTCTTTCAGTTTAGGAGTACAAATTATAAGGGTGAATATTTCTAGTTATACATGTGGTGGCAGTGTCCAGCCCAGGCACTTTAGAACAGTTTAGCTTTTAGTAGCTTCCAGTTTTGCAATTTCTTCTCAGGGCCTTAAAGGAAGACAAGTACAACTTCAACACCCAATAGTAAAAGAATGTTCTAAAAATTTGCTATGGAAAATCTGTCTTTATATTTGATTAATTGTTTTTTTTCCAACTATAAAATATATCTGTCAGAATTCTGTAGCTATGCCCATGTTTCCATCATAAAATTAATTTAATTTTTACAGCTACTTCATTTTCCAGTGATCCTTTTGTTTTGTATCTTTCTTTTTTAAGTGTATTTTGCCATAATTCCTGATTTTTTTTTAATTGACCTTTAAGTTTAATGTCTTTGACCTAAATGTTAGGAGTCCTGTATTTCAAGGGCTTCATCTGGCCCATGATTCTGTAAGACCTGAGCATGAAGTTCAACAAGGCAAAGTGCGAGGTCCTGCACGTGGGTCGGGGCAATCCCAAACACAAATACAGGCTGGGCGATGAGTGGATTGAGAGCAGCCCTGCAGAGAAGAACCTGGGGGTGTTGGCTGATGAGAAGCTCAACATGATCCAGCAAGGTGTGCTCGCAGCCCAGAAAGCCAACCGAATCCTGGGCTGCATCAAAAGAAGCATGACCAGCAGGTCGAGGGAGGTGATTCTTCCTCTCTACTCTGCTCTCGTGAGACCCCACCTGGAGTACTGCATTCAGCTCTGGGGCCCCCAGCATAAGAAGGACACGGACCTGTTGCAGCGAGTCCAGAGGAGGGCCACGAAGATGATCAGAAGGCTGCAGCACCTCTCCTATGAAGACAGGCTGAGACAGTTGGGGTTGTTCAGCCTGGAGAAGAGAAGGCTCTGGGGAGGCCTTATTGCAGCCTTCCAGTACCTAAAGGGGGCCTACAGGAAAGCTGGAGAGGGACTTTTTTACAAGGGCATGTAGTGATAGGCCAAGGGGCAATGGCTTTAAACTGAGAGAGGGTAGAGTTAGATTAGACTTAAGGAAGATATCCTTCCCTATGAGGGTGGTGAGGCACTGGAACAGGTTGCCCAGAGAAGCTGTGGATGCCCCATCCCTGGAAGTGTTCAAGGCCAGGTTGGATGGGGCTTTGAGCAACCTGGTCTAGTGGAAGGTGTCCCTGCCCATGGCAGGGGGGTTGGAACTAGATGATCTTTAAGGTCCCTTCCAACACAAACCATTCTATGATTCTATGATTTTGGCTGCAGAATCATAAGAAATATTTTAAATTCCATGTTAAGAGCTAAGCAATGGTGCAACCATTTATTGCATCACATTTTTATGCAATCATATAGCAAAGTAAATTAGTATTGACCAAGTTAGTTTTCTATATTGTGGATTTCATAAGGCTTTGGAGTGTTTACATCCACTGTGTGATGTGAATTAATTCTAAAGGTGTCACACCTAAAGCACAAGATAATTGTGCTAATTAGGATTTTCATGAATGACAGATAACATCTCATCCCCATGACATAAGATCTACAGATAGTGTAGCATTCTGTGAATTCTGAAGCATGTGTCCATATCTAAACTACAGGTCTTCAGTGTGCTTTAAGGTTATATGACTCAGATAGTCAATATTAACCATTGTTGACTTAGTCAGATTTTATTTTTAATTTTCTTCTTCCCAAAGCCACAATGTTTTCTAGTTTAAACATAAACATGCTGCCTTCTTTTCATTTAAATCAGACAGATTAATGTGCATATCATATTTTTATCAATTTGCATAAGCATGTTTGCAGATTCTTTTTGTGAATTAATTTATACATTTAACTGCCTTGTCTGGGAAGCAGTAGTGAAGTTTGGTGAATCATTTTATAAAACTTCTACAAAGAATGAAGGAAGTTCAGCTTCTATGAAACTGTTTTACAGTGGCAAAATTCGTAAAATCAGAATTTATTTCCCTATTAAATCTATCTTGGCTCGGTGGTAGATTCCAGTATTGCAGTCTGCCTGGCAAAAATTGCAGTCTGTCAACTGTTTCACTGGGGTATATGAGCCCTAAGCTTTACTAAAATTGCGTTGAACACTGTTCAACTCAATCAGTAGTTGGTGGTAAGATTTTAGGGTTATGCAGACTGATTTGCAGCTACTTCTATGGCTGAAACAGTAAGTATTACTTATATTATTGATACAAATAGTCTTTGGAAATATTCGACTGCTTTTGAGAAAACCTGTTCAAACCTCTCTTCTCTTCCTAGGTCTTTCATGATGAAGCCAGATAACATGTCTGTAGATTGTGTCGAAAAATGGCAGAACAATTTCACCAAAATAGAAGCAACTTCAAAATTTTTACCTTTAACATGATATAAAATAGAGCAACTTTTATCTGATTCTTTTTTTCCATTTGTGGAAGACACTGTAGACTGATGAAATGGGAACATCAAAATTATGCAGGCCTAACATGTTCTTTCCTCAATCTTATCTTTCTTCTTTAAATGAAATTGATAATATCTGTGATTTAGTCTCTTCCTTTTTTTTCCTTTTACTGCTCTGCAGTTTCAAAGCCTCTTGCAGTTTTAGGAAGTTGCAGAATAACAATAAAAAATAAGTAAAAAATATTCATTTCTCATTTTTTATTTTATTTTGAATAGGGAAAAAAAAGGGGGTAGAAGAATGCCAAACTTTTTTTTCTCCTGTTTGTGACATAATTTCAGTTTGAGCCTCTGTTAGTAGCTGGTTTAATTTACCATTTGAAAAGTCAAGACATTTATTGCTCTGGCAATATGAGGAAAAAAAAATTAAAGACTGTTTCTGTAGAGAAGTGTTGAAGCCATCTCAACTATGGGCTTCTTTGGAGGACAGGTATTTTGCAGTAGGTACAGGTATCCCATATTGCCCTTGAACACTCTCAGTGCTAAGTGCAGTCTCTCTTGTATCATCTGTATGGCAGATATAGTTTATTTCCTATGTAATTCTTGTAAAAATATGCTCCCCTAGCAGCAAAGTCATAATCATCTTGTAATGTAGTTCTTTGACTGCTAGTCAACAGTGTTGTAGTTGAAGTGTAGTTGATTTTAACCACTTCTCTGGAAGCAAATTAAAATAACGTTCTTGCAACAGCTTTTCTTATTTATTTTAATAAATCATGTAAGTAATACCGAAACTGATATCACCGAGAACCAAATGGAAAACAATATGGAACCACTTCCCCCAAACCAAAGGTTAGATAAGGAATGACAGCTCTTTTAAACTTAAATTATGTGGGAGAGTGGGGTTGTAGAAAGTGACATATGGTGTGTAGATGTTAGATGTTAAAATGTGTGTCTGACAGTAAACAGCAATTAGCTACTACTTCATGCAGCTCATATCCTGGCTTATAAAGTTAGTGTTTGAGGAGGCCTACAGTACAAACCCTGCCATCATTGTCCTTGCTGGGACCATGTTCTGACTCATGGAGTAATCTTGCGATAACAGGGGCTGGCTTATTTTAATAAAGATGTGCGTCTCTGTGTTCCCTCAGAGAGGCCAGCTCACCTGTCGGTTACAATAGCATCTGCTTCACTAAACACCAGCTTTGAGTATACACCAGCAGCTTGGAAAAAGCACTGCTGCTTGAGAAAATGCAGGTCAGAAATGCCCCCAGAGATGCCAATACAATAGTTCTTCTCTTGGCAGACACTTGTTTTGAGTATAACCTTCCAACAGCTCTGTGATTGTGGCCCTTGTGGAGTCCGGGAGCTCTGGGCATCCTGAAAGAACTGGAAGTCCTTTAACCTTACTTCGTTGTGCACACTGCTGTTATCATGCCTGGTTTTCCCATGCTGATGGGTGATGATTTTTGGCACACACAGTAATCCTAACTACTACTGTACAGTTCAGTCCTGTCCTCATTGCTCCTGAATTAAGTACCAGATTATCTGTGTGTCACTTCGCTGTTCCTGCTGTAAGTTTCTCTCCCTTGATTCTTCTGGAATTTGGGGGAAAAAAAATTCCTATATGATCACTTTCTTCTTCCTTGGGATCCTGTGTTGTCCTGTCTGTGACTGATTAGAAGTAAAATGTCTTCTATCTGTGCTCTTTTTAATCAACACTGCGTGCTTAGGTTGATAATGGTCTAGCTGAAGTTTTCCTGCTTTGGAATAGCATTAATGACTTATAGCAGAAAGAACAAACACACACTTCAGTCTTCTGGTGTTGTTAACAACTGAAATACCTTATTCAGAACAAAACCAAGGTTGTTATGCATGGGATTAGTAGTGCAGCCTTTGGCCTATCTCTACTTCTCATCTTTCTCTGTTGAAAGCCCTTGTTCATAGTTCCTTGCTGTAAGGAGAACCACCTTTTCAGCTGCCTTCACCCCCCCAGTCAAAGCCAACAAATTTAAACAGCTCTCCAAAGTCAACATGAAGACTTAACCTTCTTAGAAAGATGCAGTTTAAGGGAAGCTTTGTTGTAAATCCTGAACTATTTTTACTGTGATGAGCACTTTTAAATCATGTTGTTGGGCACGGCATGGGTTGCCCACTGCTGGTATCAAATGACTTGGCCGCAGACCAGACCCTGTCAGTGGGACTAAACAGCTTGCACAGTGAGGCATGGTAATTCTTCTGCTATGCTTACAGGGCAGTGCTTTCTTTTACTGCACTAGATACAAACGAACTTGGAGCTTGCTCAGTGCTCTCTAACATGCACCCAATTGTGCTGTGTGGACATGCTTTTCATCACCTTGGAAATGTGAACCTTTCTAAACCACGTCTCTTCTCCTTCTATATAAATAACTTTTCTGTTACTGCCTATGGCCTCTTCTGTTATGTGCAGAATTTCCCTGATTTGCCTGTGAAGTGGAAAGGACCTGTGATATTTCTTGAGGTGTGGTGCTCCAATTATAAAACCATAAACTAAATGAGAGCCTTAATTATAATGGAAAACAGATTAGAATATTGTCATTTGCCTTGCTGGGGAGCCAAGGGGAGATTAAAAAGCCGGTGGCCTAAATTTATGTTATTTGTATTTCTGTGAGTCAAACCTCAATCATGTAAAACAGCCAGTAGGCCTGTATTAATGGGAGAGGCCAAGAGAACTGAATCTCAAAGGGCTGTTGCCCTTAGGACATGGTACATTATGATAATGTGATGAAGAATAATTACCAAATGTGAAATATATATTGTCAAACATAAGAGCAAGCTATTCCTGACTGAAAATGAGGATGTGAGAAAGACAGTGAATGCCAGTCAGCCAGGGCTAGGTTTCTAAAGGCACTTCCACTAAAACTGGCTGCTGAGGCACTGAATTGGCCTTCAGTTCTTGCAGGTCGAGGTAGGTCAGTGGAATCGAGTAAGCTTGTATTGTTTGCATTGAAGCCAGGTCTTACAGCTTACTGCAGAGATTTGAGATTTATATTTATAGCAGAGACAATAATAGCATTCCTGATGATGACTGTTGTTATGATAAAGCCCACTGAATGGCAATGATGACAAAAATGTGAGACTTTGTCAAATGATATTAAAAAATGATGAAAAATGGAACAGGAGCATTTATGTATATATATGCTATTGATACTGGTTATTTCTGACAAAATACATCAGTGCTTCCTTTCTGTTCTTTCTAAGCGTGGTAGAACTTTTTTCAATAGCTCTTTTCATGGCCATTGTGTGTGGTGTTGTCTTCATTAATATTACGTTTGTGACATGCAGGGTGGGACACAGAGCATGAGCAGTCCTCTGGCAGCTTTTCTGTTCATACTTGTGTGGTGCCAGGCAACAGTATAGTCTCTGTACCCTCCTTTCCCCTGCCATTTGCCTTCGGGAAAACCATACTGTGTGTACTGAAAGATTTGTTCTTGGTTCTTCAGACAAAATAGTAGCCTTCTCCATGGCGTGATGTAACCAGATCAAAGCACAAGGCAACCCTGGAAACTTGCGACTTTGGTCAAAGGGCATATACATAGGTGTAACCTCAGATACATAGCCAGCTGGACTGAGTTCAGTGACATTATTTTCATGCTTTAAGTTATGCATGAATTAAGTGTTTTGCTGGATCAAACCTTTATTATGGGTGTGTGTACAAATTCTGAATGAAATCTGCCTATAAAAACTCAGGTAAGTGTATAGCTCAAAACAAAACCATGTCCAGCTAAGTTGATGTGGAGGTCATCGACCAAAACCTACTTGTGATAATGAGGCAAAATTAATTTTTAATGAACTTTCTGTCTTGGGAAAGAAGAGTGATTTGGCATGGGATCTAACCAACTATAGACCAAAACTGTTAGCAAATTTGTCAAGTGTGTTTTACTTGTTCATTTGCCAAATACCATACTTGTGAAATAACTTCCCCTTGAGATATTATCTGGTTTAGGTGCTCTATTGTTGGAATCCTCATAGGTCTCAAAACTGCTAGCTGTGTGACTCGTGTTCTATAATATCTGTATCTACACACTACTACTGCATTGCAGGGTGAACCTGTTGGCCCATTTTAAAGATGGAGAGGTAGTGTTCAGATTAGCTTGCTCAAGATCACATAGGAAATTTCTAGCAGAGAAGACCACTGACTTCAGAATAGCATTCAAAGTACTGCCTTCTCTGCTTCTTTGCCTATCTGGCAAATAAATGTCATCAATAAATCACTAGAAAGAGCTTCTTTCTGTTGTTAAACTAAATAGCTTCTCACTGGCCCTGATTAAAATTAGCATCTTGTAAGAGTTTTTGCATGTCACGGAAAGAAACATTTTAATAGTTTGGGAATCTTACCACTAAAGAAAAATACACAAATAAATATTAGTATTTTTAAAAGCTAGTGATCACTAATCTTGGATTGCCCAAATGTATGGATCACAGGCTAGGCTTGTAAAATAATGGAGCAATCAGAGTAAATGGGCATTTCTGAAAAATACAGCCTTTTTATAAGCAAGAAATAGAAATATTTATTGTAAAGAAATGTGGATAAGCCTTAAATTTTCACTTCATATTTTGTATACTACCGGAAAAAACAGCAAACAAATGAGATTTTTAAAGACTGTATCAAGTACACACATCTTTTCCCCCACTCACTTTTCTGCATTTCCTTTACAAATGATAACTACATGATTTGTAGCTAAAAGGTTAAACAGTAAACAGTGAAACATTTCCTCTTTTTCTCTTGGATTTTGTAATGGTTTAAATATGAGGGAGGGGTAAATCATTGACTAGACCCAGTCTTCACCTGCTTCCAGGATATAGGTCCATTTCTAGACTTGTGTTATAGATACAGTATTTTGTTTTTCCTCAGTTGAATGGGAAATAGAGCTTTTCTGTTCCAAAGTCTTCCGAAAGTTACCATACAGCCAAGAGAGGTACATGTTGAATAAAAACAGAAATCATGAAATTCCATCCAGAAACCTCTTCCTCTGCAAGGAAGACTGGTAAAGCAACAGATGTAGTATACGCTTTGGTCTGAAACCATCTCTCTCTCAATTTGCCCTTAGGCCAATGTTAATTGCTGAAAAGCCAAATGGTATGAGCAGGTTTTCAGAGTGCAGTACTGCTGAAAAATAAATGCAATAAGAAAACAAGATAAATACCCAGTACTAAGAAATGATGATTCTCTAGATTTCCTCAGTCAAGCAATATTTATCAGGTGCATTGATTTAACTAGCGGCTATTGGCAGTTACAAATGGATGATGACAGGAAACAAAAAACCACCTTCATTTGCCATAAGGGGGCTTTTCATTTTAATGTAATGCCTCTTGGAATTACCAGCGTCCCGACTACATTTCAAAGATTAATGAACATCATCCTGTCAGGTTTAATATATCATACTTCTCTAGTACACTTGGACAGGATACTGTTCTCATAGATTCCCAGAGTTTTCAACAACACTTACAAGGTTTTTTTTTAAGACATAAGCTCTGAGAGGTACTACATATTTAGGAGTTTAAAAGGGAGCTTTCATTCCAATCTGGATGCACAGTAAATACTATAAAATTAATTTATGTCTGTGGAAAACAAAAGCCTCTTAAAATGCTGCAGGATCATGCAGAAAGTTGCATAGAGATGTGTCCTGGTATCCTGGAAGTAGTACTCTATTGTGTAAGTGGAAGGAAGCAAAAAAATTACTCTCAGACATCAGGAATCATTTGACAACCTCATTAAGCCTCATGGGTCTCTCTTACAAAAGTGGTATTGAACCAGGAAAATGTGTTCTTCATTTTTTGTAATTTGAAGAATACAGCACAGTAGATTCAAAAATTGTTATTAAAGCTGACATTAATAAACAAATTCAAGTTGGAAAGTTAGTATTCCAAAGTTATCATGATTTAAGCTTAAAATTATTTTGTTTCAATGAGTTTACTTGATTTTCCATAAGCTCAGAAAACACGCAACCGCAATTTTCTGATATAAACCACACTATTTCTGCCATTATGATCAAATAGCATCAAGCATGCTTTCCCACAAAAGAGAATAATTTTCTTTTTCTTGAATAAATACCTTGAATGATAGTCTAAATACCATTAACCGTTACTTATTTTTTGACACATATGAAAGCATATCCCAAAATTATAAAAATGAAATCAACAATATTTCTTACACTTCACAAGCAAATAATTTTTTTCTTATTTTACACTAGGGAACATCTTCATTTCTGAAGTGAAATGGAGAGATTTTTCCTGACTTGTTATGTCTCACAGGTGTCATTCATAAATGTGGTATTGAATAGAGAAAATTTGTTCTTACCAGTGGAGTACCTCACAGTGTACACAAAATTTGAGCTTAGAAAAACAGTTTCCAGTGGATGGATAGCTTTCCAGAATTATTATAATAAATATAAAATTAATTGTGTTATATATATGTTAATTTACTTCATGTGCGATTTAGCTATTTCATATAGAATGTTCCATTGGGTTCCTGTATCCCATAAACAAAATATTCTATGGAAAACAGGAAAAGCATATGCAACTTCATATTAAAATTAGTCTTCACATTAATGTTAAGATTTTGTTTCAGGGCAGTTTTTCATGTCAAAGGTGCACAGAGCACCTCTGATGCTCTCTTGTTTTGATTTCAATAAATACATACTTACTGGTCTTTTAAAACTAGTAGACACAGTCCTAACAAATTCCAAAAGGTAGAAAGTACAGTACATATGGATAGGGGCAACAACAGAAACTAAGTACATAGTTTTAAGAAAAATGAAACACTAGCAAATACCAATAAATGTGATGAAATTTTCATCACTAAGTTTTTAAATTAAGGTCAGATATCTTATTAAAAACAGTGTTTGTTCAACCACAAGTTACTAGTCTTAATGCAAAAATGATTCTGTGACATTGTACAGCCCGTCTTATGCAGGAAGTTGAAATATGGGATCATGATGACTCCTGATCTTAAATCTCTGAATAATTCCTTTGCTTTGATTAGCAGACTATAAATGCCAAGATGGATGAATAGTTTGCCTTTCTATTTTTTTGGGATAGCTGCATGATAAATAGTGACATACTTGGGCTGATTGGTTGATTTTGGCATCTAAAATTTTGTGTAAAAAAAAAAAAGCCAACAGAAAACCTGTTTATCAGCTGGCAGTAAATTTTTGTTAAAGTTTAAATGTGTTTTTTTGTTTAAGTCTAAATGTGTTTTTTCATTACAATTAATATTGTGTCATCAGTAAGCAAAAATAAGCTGTGATCAGAACATCTAATGCAGCTAAAACTAAACATTCTGCCGTGTTTCACTTCAAAACTCTTGAAACTGTTACTTTGTTTTAGAGTTCTGAAATTGCTAAGGAAATGCTGTGGTCAATAAAAATGCCATGCAGAGAACTCTTACCCTGAACAAGCTGTTTTGTGAGCTGTATGAGAAACAAACTTTGTGTGCTTTGGCCATAGCACCCTGCCTTAAATAAGCATCAATGCAAACTGCGATAAGACTGATCCACGGGCGTGCAGGGTGGCTAACAGACAGCACTACTCACCTTTTTTGGGTGGAAAAACACTTGGTCCTTATTCCTCTTTGCAAGCACTGATTCTTCAGAAGACTCCTTAGAATTTTCATGTTTTTCACATTGAATTCCACTTCCACATTAGCTGTTGGAAATTTAATGGGAGAAGATGGATGGGAAAGAGGAATTTGATAGTGAGTACTTGATTCCTTGGGGTTAAGGAAAAGCCTGATGCATCAAAATGTGCCTTTATTTTGGATGTCATTTATTACTTCTGCTGTGTAAGGCTTGCTTTTCCCTTCAAGGTGGAAATGCCGATTATTTCTTCCATTCCAGAGTTGTCCAGGAGATTGTCCACAACCTCATGCTCTCTGAGAAATACATCACCTCTGGCTTTCTTCCTTAGCCATACCTCATTCACCTCTAGTCTGCATATGTAGTGTTTTTAACTGTGATATTAGTGATGAGCCTCCTTCCTATGCTGTAATGCTGTGGTGTTTCTCCATCTTGTGCTACTTAGCATGCCAGCCGCAGAAATCTCTGCATACTGTGATTGGGTAATATTGCCTCCAGGAGGTTTAAGTCCTGCTCTCAGCCCTTCCTTAGTTTTCCTGTATGACCACAGGCAAATCTTGATCTGGTCTCTCTGAGGTGTAGAAAAGGGGTTAAACTTTTGATGTCTATCAACTCATAATCAAACAGAGCAGGAAACTGAGTCTTCCACTTGTTCCACCATTTCCTCCTCTCTTTTGCTAGAAAGTATTTCTTCTTTTTACCCAGAAAGCTGAGGTCATCTGCTCATGTTTCTCAACTAAATTGTTAAAAATCTCCTGTGAAGATAAGTGACTGTTTCTAACTTTTGTGCCTTGAGCTAGTGTACTGTAAATTCTTCTGGTGCCTTATGGAGCCCTTTACAGCTTTAGTCATTATTGTCATCACTCTCAGTGGTGCACTGAGATGTTGAAGACCTAATTTTATCAATCTGAAGTGACTTTATTATATTCTCTAGTTTCTTATTAAAGAAACAAATCTGAAAAATATTAAACTACATGTGTGTTTTTTTTCCCAGACTGATTTTGAAGCTGTCATTCTCTTCTGCAGAGTTCTTTGAGATTTCTATTTTGGGCTACAGTAAAACCTTCTGAAGTTTTATGTATGGCTTTTTAAAGCTGAGAGATTTTTTTTGAACACCAGTAGAGCCAGTAAACTGGACTGGGGGAGGCCCACTTCCAAATCCTTTTCTTGATAGTGCCATACTTTCATGTGTACCTCTTTGGGTCATATGTTTGGTAGAACTGTTGCACTCTGTCTATGCAACTAAACACTCTTTAGAACAAGGACTTTCACTGGAAGATGAATGGGATGCATGGTGAGAGGACAAGAGGCAACAAGCCCAAGTTGAAACATGAGAGAGTTGAAGCAGATGTAAGGAAAATCTTTTTCACCATGAGGACAGTCAAGCATTGGAACAAGTGGCTTAGAGAGGTTGGGCAAACTCTGTCCTTGGCATTTTCAAAACCCAACAAGGTAACGTCCTGAGTAACGTGTTCTCACCTCAGAGCTGACCCTGCTTTGAGCAGAAGGTTGAGCTAGAGACCTCCTTAAGTCCTTTCTGACATAAACGATTATCCAGTTCATTCATACATACAGTTCCTACAGAAGTGGGAACTGTTGATAGTCCTGTAAATTCTCATACTGTTCCACCATATAGTTATTAATTTAAACATTTAACTACTCACTTAGGATTTCTATAAGGTTTTGAAAATACACTAAGCAAAGTGCCTTTTCCTCTGAGCCCTCTTTTACACAGAAGGCTATATTAAAAACCAAAACAGAACTAAACATAATGGGAAATACTTTGTTTGGGATCTTGGCCCATATAAGGCAAACTGAATGTTCCCAGATTTAGCTCAGAATAGTCACCAGTATTTTTATGCAAGTTCAGTCATTGGAATAAATAATCTGTGGGTAAGAAAGAGGTAAGTATATCAATTACTTATATCTATGCTGTGCACATTGCTGTGTGCCTAATATTAATAGTGATTGGAGTGAACACACATGTGCATATGTAAGTTTCCTGTATAGCTGTAATTAATTTGGAATATGTGACTGTGTCACTCCAGTAAGGTGATGCATTTGGTCGCTATATGCCTGTTCAGTGAGCAGCCTCATTTGCTCATGGAATTGACATTACAGCATTCTGCTTTCAAATGCATTATCCATCCCGAACAGAACACGAACAACATAAAAACCTAAGAAAATGATTCTTCCCTGAAAGATAATGCCACATAATTGAGTCTCTGTATAGGTTGTTTGGAGACAGTAACAAAGAAATGTAAAACAGGATCCCTGAAACTGGTACAGCTTGTAAAATCTTGTTAAGCCATGTTAAAAAAAATACATTAATGCCCCCATTAGAAGCTGCAGTTTATTTATTGCATCCTATTCTTTAGCCCTAGTAGGCATAGGCTTTTTTTTAATCTTCCATCCGTCCTTCCTCCTCCCCTTTGAAAGTGCACTCATTGAACTCTTGGCAATTAGTGTAATTGAAATTTATTGACAATGCGGCCGTCTGCTGAAGCTTCATTGTTCCGAGTGCTTAGTGCACAGCGCTATTGAGCAATGCCATGGCAGTGTCAGACAGCTCATACCTTGCTCAATTATATCAATGGACCAGTGACTGCCAAAGGTTCCTTTGGGGGTACGAATGTTACTTAGTGATAAGAGCCTTTCGAAACAGAATCCCTGGGCCCCATCTCTAGTGGGAGATGGAAATGAAATATGTATTTCTCTGCTGTGGAAAATTAATGTAATTGGCTCCCTTAAAAAGCTTTGACAAGTTGACCTGTTTGAAATCTGAGGAGGGCTTATACTGTGGTATCATATTATCTCCAACATAAAACCCCTCCTTTGGTGGCGGTGACAGTGGGATAAAATGGAATTTGGATAGTAATATTAAACTTCAGCTGCATTGAACACGTTCATATGTTTTTCCATTTATAGCTGCAATATGGGGTCTTATAGAAATCCTACCTTTTTTTGTATTGCTGTCTAATCTTTCTTTGTTTTGATTTATACTAGTGCAGGGGAGAAAACAATGTGTGTGAGTAAGATCTCTATACTTAGCTTTTCTTCTAAAATGTATATTGATGGAAATTTAAATGATATGTCAGATGAGAGTATTTGATTCGGGCTAATTCTGAAATCAGAGTTAAACTCTCAGACAAATTAATCAATATATATTCCTTATACACATAAAGGTTCACACACCAAAAATAAGACTTTGGCACAGCAGTCAAAGAACAAAGCTGAATATCCATATATGCATTTTATCTTGCGTTTGAATATAGATGGATACAACAGTTTTTGTGTTTCATTGGAATTAAACTACAATGATAGAACAGGAGGCATTTACAATGGAGCATATTCTGCCCAGGCTTAAATATCATGTATTTCTACTAAATTCACTGCAATAGTGTGTTTGAAAATTAGGCAGAGTTGAAATAGTGGTTTTTTATTTCAGCTAATATAATGACTTGACAATTTATTTAATAGAATATTAAAAAAGAAAGGAGCTTGAATGGGAAACCACCACATATAAGTCCAGGATTTTATTAAATTATTATTTATTTGCCTTTCTATTTGCCTTCTTTTCAAAATCAGAGCAAAATCTTTTGTTGATAAGAGATGGGGGAGTAATTATTTACATTATACATTTTTGCATTACAGTTGTGTTTGACCTTCAGCACATGGATGAAGATCTACTTCTCTTATTCATGGGAGTTCGAGGAATATAGGATTCTAGTTGTCATATGTGGGGGTTTGGGGCTGTAAAATACTCTTTTGTCACCTTAAAAGATTTGCCAGTAATGAGAAGAGGCATCTTTGGAAGACTGAGGCACCTTCAGTGGCAGAATCTTGGATAAGAAATGTGTAAGACAGAAGGGAAAGGGGAATTTTCTTTATTCGATGCAAAGAAAAACTGCAGGAGAGAAAAGAAAGAGATAACAAGGTAAATTAGTTGTTATTGCTCTTTAAAAAAGAAAAAAAGAAACCAACAACCAAAAATCAGATAAAATAAAGTGAACAAGTCTTCTTTGAATTGTGTGGAGACAGAGGTTGGTGATTACTTTGTGATTTGAATTGCTTCATCTGAATCTACCCCTGCTTCTCTGCTTACTATTGCCTTCTAAATTGGAAGAGCTCCTTTCCTGGTTTCAGTCTGGATGCCACCAAAATCTCTTGAGAATATCTTTCCAGATGTATAGTACCGTTAAATTAGAATTTAAACTCTAGCCAGGATTTGGCCTCAGGCCTAGAATAATCCTGCTTTTCTTCCAAATGACACTTCCTCAGCATGTTGCTGCTCTGAACTTAGTAACATTTGAACTCACTGATACATTTCTAGTGCTAAAACTTTAGAAAGAACTCCAGACCTAAGTAGACTAAAATTTAGCCCATTAGATATAAAATACTTCAACAAATACCCTTCAGTGTTCAGAGTCAGCTACCTCTTAATTTTGGAAAAAAATCACGGGGAAGGAATGCAAGAATTCGAAGAATTAAAGTGTCAATATTTGAATGAAAATACTTTAAGTAAATTATTTTAAATGAGGAAATAATGATTTAAAATAATTTAATTCTTTTTTTTAGTATTAGCAGTATTACTAGTATTTAGTATTATCACAGAATACATTTGTATTTAGTTAACTGGAAGTCTACCTTGATAAGCTAGAGTTTTATATAGAGTCTCTCTGAATCTTGCACTGAGTGATTTGTTTGTGTAGTTATCACCCCTTGATTGCTGGATGGTAAACTAGTTAGTAAAGGAGTAATCCTTTATATCTCAAACACAAGATGTAATCACAGCTCAATTGTCAGACCTATCCTCCTAGAAGAGATCTTCCAACTGTGATCATCTTTCTTCTGTTTCTCCACAAGAGAATCTTACAGAAGATAAATATATATAATGCTGGATTATTTATATAACTTTAAATAATTTCCTTTAATTGCATTAAACTTCAGTGAATGTTGTGCATGTGATGGGTTTAAAGCTTTCATCCCAACTTCATAAAAGTTCTTTCAGAGCCTGTACTAGAGAACGATCATTCTGAATTGCTACTAACTAATGTAAGCATGCAATTATTTTAAATGTTCCTCCCAGGGAGTCTCTTGGTAAAGTATTTTAAATTCATACATAAAAAATTAATGACAATGTGAGTTTAACTTCCTCTGAATCTGGGCTGACTGCAATCATTACATAGAGAAAATTATTCAGATATCTTTATTAAAAGTATAGTATTTAGATGCACACTTTTTTGCTTAATAAATTGCTCTTCTAAACTTCGTAATATTGCCATACTGTGAAATATACTTTACCTTTCAAATCAGTAGGTTACCTAATACTTGTTTAAATAGTCTGTATTTAGTCTTGGGAACATACATTGCTGCTTTCCTTCCATGCATTCTGTATACTGGCAGCTATAAAGATTAGACAACTTGCTAGCAGGTTTAGGGGATAACTATGGTCTGAAACAATATATAGTAGGGCTGAAAGTATTTTAAAGTACTATTAATGTTTTTAATTCTCCCTCTGCTGCAAACATAGTATATTATTTTAGGCATTTTGTGGATTAATTAAAATGTCCATGGCATTATCAGCTCAAGAAATGTGTGTGTGTGGGGGGGAGAAGAGAACAAGAGCTGAAACTAAATATGAAACCCTTGTACATGAGTACATGTACATCTGGAGGAAGAAAAGGATCCCCATAGCTCTAAACCTGGTTACATCTGTTCTAAAACCTCATAAATTTCTTCTTAGCAGTCCAGCTGGGCAGAATCTTAAAAGAACATCAAATAGATACTCATCTTGATAAAGCAATTATGTTGTCAGTTCCCTTGATCAGCACAAGCTTGACAAAGCATGCTTCAAACTTGTAATTTTAGCCTAGAGCTCACAAAACTTGCAGGGGTGATCTATGGAAAGGAATGAATTATCTGAAGATATGGGTTTTCATGAGTCGTTCCTTAAGCACCAAATCTTGGCCTGCAGTTATTCAAAAGTTGGGCGGTACCAGCCCACAGTTATTCAAAAGTTGGGCGGTACCAGCCCTGGGGTGGAGAGAGAGAAGAATATTTAGGCAGTGAATGTATCCTTGCTCCCAGCTGACAGCTCCATACCATAATTCTCAGACTTGACATCTATCTTAAGAGCATAGCAGTTTTCAAGTTCTTTTGTGTCTGTCATTCAACTATGGACATGCTGTGTGAAATCCTGGTCTTGCAGAAAAAACTCTTGCTGACTGCCTGGATTTCATGCCCTCAGTGTGGAGTGGGGGAGAGGCTATTTCTGCCGTGTGTATTCCTGAAGTTGCAGCCCAGGCCTGAAAGGTCGGAGTGTCTCACCAAGATGAACGGGGACAGGAGTTAAGCAATTGCACAGGAAAGAGGAGAAAAAGACTTTGTATGAGTCTTCTCTTTTGTGATTGGACCAGGGCTGGGCTGGGCAACTATGAGGTGCTCAATGAAAGAAAAAGGAAATCTATAGGAAACACTGTGCCTGAGAAGTGTAACCTGTAATCATGAGATGTGCGTCTAAACCAGCAAGAATTTAGGGGGAGTAACTGGTATCCACATACTTACATGCTACTTAGGCTAGGTTTTGTGCCTCAAAGTATGTATGACAGTTATATTTGTAGAGATTTTATTGTTTTGTTTTGGCTTATCTTCCTCCTGGAATTAGAAAGGAAATTCCTAACAGATTTCAAGCTGAAAGTCTTTAAAATTCTTTTTTCTAAGCCAACATAATTGAAATATAAATTTCTAATTTGTACCTAAGTCTTCTTCAAACACCATGAAATTAAAAATATTTATGAAGCCAATGTAGTATGTTTTGGATTTTGTGACATGTAATGTTCTGTTGAACCAATGAAAGATAGCAACTTGACAGAGACACATATTAGATCAGAATAGTACTGTGTGTTTTCCTTGAAGTTTTGCTAGTTCACTGCCTGGTGGTTTTTAATTCATGCTAGTACATAAATTTGACACGTTGAAGTATTGAGTATTCAGCATTAGGTTTCTGATAGAGCAAATGCTGTCCCTTGGCTGTCCAAGGGTATAAGTGGTTTGAAACATGATCACAACGCCTGGGAGAAATCCTTCTAATAGGCACTAGAGAGGGTCGACATTTTTAAAGGATAAAAGCATATGGTAGTCATACAAGAAGGTGCTCCTTTGAGACAGAATTAACATGAGATATTGATAGTAGTTCTTTCAGATTAACATGTTGCATAGTCATTACTAGTTTCGTTTGCATTTACTTAATGCATTTCTTCCAAGATACTTTCTTTCTCAATAGGGATTGTCTTCTAATAAACACTGTGAGCAAGTGAAGTGTGATGTAAGATCTGTTCCAGCATATTCTCTGAAAAACATGCTGGAAGGGCTGAAATACCATTGCCTGTTATGAAAGTGCAGAAATAACCTATTGAAAGATTAAAAAGGCTGTAGAGTTCTTTGTAAAGGCATATTGAAAAACCTACAGTAAAGCTGAATAGTGGGATTTATAAGAGGTCTTATCTTTTGGCCTCCCATCATTGGAGTAGATTTTACATGTTTGCCTGTGCCTTTGCAAGCTTCGTTAAAGCACACCATTAGAGTGGTCTTTGGCAGAAGAAAATGAGAGATGCAAAAAACACATTGCAAATTTTGCATCAAAATAAATGTTTTGTTTAGTAAAATGTTGGTAGTGTTTATTAAGCAATGTGTTTTGCCTTCTGGAGTCTAGGACAACATTTGCCCATTAGTCGAACTTGCACAAGACAGGTTACTCATAATTTGAATATCAACAAGGTTTAGTATAGCTCTGCTTCATAGTCAAACCTTATTCTTCATACAGCTATTTAAAAAATATTGCATTGGCCTGAAAAACATCCCAATGGCTTTATGACAAAATAGAAGTGGAAAAGATGCATGTAAATGAGTTTAAACAATGTATTGCTATAAAGATAAAAATGCTACTGCAGTGCTGGGCAGTATTCCAGATGTATCAAAATACTAAGTTATCTTATAGGAACTACTTAAGCTTTTTTAAAAAAAATAATTGTCCACAAGACCCAAAAATATACCTGAAAAAAAGGTGTATTATACTTAGCTATTCAAAATTTGTTGTTAATGTGAAACCTGGCCAATGTTTTAAATCTAAAATGTTCATTTGATTGAAATGGAGTGAATGATTCTATAACCTCCTGCTATCGAGAGGGTTTTATTTGCTTCTTTTTTACCTCATGCTACAGATCCTTTGCAGGTCTATGTCCTGGGTTCCTCTCTTCTATGCTATTTTGGATGATTAGTCCTAAAACCCTGTTAGCATAGAATCCTGAGCCCTTATTTCTTCTCACAGGGCAAAAGGAACAGGAACTGCATTCCAGACAGGGAGTATCATGCATTTTGCATGGTAGTATGCATTATGGAAGGGTAATACTAAAAACTGGAAAAGCAAAAAACCAAACAAAACCCCCTAATATTCATAAATCTTCCTAAAACTAAGCCAGAACAAAACAAACCTCAAATCAGCCAAATAAAAAAAGATAAAATCAAGACCAAAAAAATAACAACAAAAAGTGCTTGGCATATTTCCTTTTTAGGATGTCCATGGAAGTTATGTCATAACTGAAATTTTGGTCAGTTACCATCTGTGCTAAACAAGTTGTAGTGTAAAAAACAAATCTAATGGTATTTTTCTTTTTGAGTTCTGTCTTTTTTTTGCTAACTCTGATAGACCCTGAAATAGTTTTCTTTCCAGTTTTGTGCTGAGAACAAGAAAGCTGTTCAGGTTTGCCAGACAACTACATCATCACTTTCTCTATAACTTCCTGCCACAATTTGAAGAAGTCTACAGGGTGTGTTGCTTGCCATAATGTAAGTAATAAAAACTGGTGGTTTCTTTAGTGTGTGTCTGTATTTGCTATTACATGTTTTACAAGAGGTATTGGCAGCATAAGCAGTATTGTATGTTTTCTAGTATATAAGGCAACTAATGGCATTTTTTTGGTGCTTCTCTGATTTAAGAAGAAGGAAAATCTGACTTGTGTTTGGAGTTCTGTCATCAAGGCAGGTTTTTTTAACTTTTTTTTTAAACATTTGTAGGTGAAGTGACAGGAAAGTGTTAACTGATTAGTCTTGATTTGTAAATTATGTTCAGTTAGAAAGGGAGTCTTTAGTCCTACTCTCACTAAAGTAAGTCACAATGTTGAGCACTTTGAGGGGAGTAGAAATAGTCCATTATATTTTTGGTGTGGTTTCTCTTCAGATTCACTAGAGAAACAGGAATAATTTTGAAAGAGGCAGATGAATTTAGAAATCCCAAAGAGAATATTTATAGCCATTTCTTAGCGTACAGGATTTTTATATGAATTATTATAAACAGTGCTGGCTTGCTGAGATGTTGATTATGGTAAATGGACTGATTTTATATATAAGCAGTCTCACTTATGTAGGAAAACAAATGCATAACAATGTGACTAACCTACTCTGAAATTTCTCCATATTATTCTATAGGAACTATAAATATGAAGCAGAATGACGTTAACCTGTTTTTTTTAATACCAAAGGCAGCAAGTGGAAAAATGTCATAAAATCAGATTTTGTATGACTGTCACAACTTGTCACCTACGTAATTTATGCTGTAAAAATATCAATACAGCAGGATGCTATACATGATTTATAAAGATATAAATAGTAAACAGTGCTTGAAATATATATAAATATATGTATTTATTGCTAGCTATTCTCTAACCCCATTGTGTAATACTGAAAATTGAACTTGTTTCACAATATTTAACTTTTTGTCTCCAGCAAATCATTCACATTGGAGAGGGGCATGCTGAACCGGCAAGCAACAGTGAGACCAGCTAGATTTCTGAAACCTAACAATCAGGGAAATTTAAAAAGTCATGTAAATACAGCCTCAGACTATTAGTAGGTGGCATTGTTGTCATATTTTAAACCATAAAAATCTAGAAATGTAGGGGCTTTTTGATAGGAGATGTTTTGTCTGTGTTGAAGAACTCTCTGGCTGTACTTTTGAACAGTGTGAATTTCCTAACTCTTGGGAGGAAATAGAAAAAGGTGTGTTTTGGGGAGGGGGAGAGGGAAGGGAAGAAAACTGCCATAATTTTTAGGGGTGCAAAACTTTGTTCACAACCTATGAATGTCATCAGTGAGTTGTGAGTGTGCTTTTTTGGATGTTAATTGAGAATGTATTGGTATATATAATACGAGGTTGTGTTTCTGTAGACTGATATACAGCTACTGATATGATATTGATCATTGATCTTTCATATCTAGGATAGGTAGGCATGTCAGTAAGTAACGTTCATTCACTATGGTTCCCATGTGAGTCCCATTACTGATTTCTACCCAACCTTTATATGGTTTTGTTAGACATTAAGACCAGATCTTGGTCGTAGACATAGACATAGGGTCATTTCACTAGCTTTTTTCCCCTTTTTATTTTAACCACTCTTTAACCAGGCTGCCTCCCAAGCCAGTCTGAATTACTATTATTATTATTTTATTATTATTATTATTTTTTTTTTTTTATTAGGTTTCTTGGGCTAGGTATCAAATGCTGTATGTCTTGGGGAATATTTTAATGTCACATTATTTCCTCTCTGGGTAATCATCTGTCACTTTAAATACCAGTGTCAAGTAAAGACTCCAAGTCCCTCAGGCCAAAAAGCTCATGCTTTCCTCCACTATAAATTAGGGCACATTAGGACTTACCTTCTCTTACAGTTTATTTTTTATCCCATTCTTGCTGCTGATGACCACCTGAACAGAAGTACTTCCTTGAGGTACCTAACATTTAGTCGTTGTCTAATTTGTGGAGGAGAAAAAGGAGGCTTAGATGATACCCTGGTATTTGGGACAGGGCCTAGGAAGACCTCCTGTTGTCTGTCCCACAGATGCTTCTGAAGGCTCAGGTCACTGCATTGCTAAGGAGAGCCTCCTAACGCAGATAGGCTTATTGCCAGGTGCCAAGAGAAAGGCAATGCTACTAAGGGGATTGCTCGCCTGAGTAGAAGATGATTGCTGTATCAGTGGGATCCCAAGGTGTGTCTTTTCAGACAGCTCTTTCATTTTCATAATCTCATGTTGAGAAACAACTCATCGTGAAGATAGTCTAGAGCTGGATAATCAATGTCAGGGTTGATCAGTTATTGCAGATTAGTGGAGGTATTAAAATTTTGTCAAGTGTGTAGACAGTGAACCTTGTGAATCTTGTTCAAAGCTGTTTGTAGAGGAGAAATTTTTTTTTACCATGTCTGATCAAATCCATCTCTGCAAAGTTCAAATGAGCTGAAGGCAATGATTTACATGGCTGTGTAGAACTGCCCATCCTTCTGAGTAAGACTGTCCCTGTTTGCTAACATAACATCTCTCTTGCCTCGCAGGAAGTCTATCATCAGAGCCGACATGTTGCATAACTTTGATTTTGGCCTCTGCTGCAGGCACCATCAGAGGAGAGCAATGCCAGCCTCCATGCCCATAAAGACCCTTCATCTGATTGCCTGACACCTCTAGTTCCCCAGTTTTCATGGAAAGGACAGGTAGTGAAGGTCATTGTAAAAAGCAAGTATAAGTCATCCTTCCTCTCTTTCCCATTAATGCTAAGCCAGGCCTGGGGAGGAGAAGAGGATAATGGAGAATCCTTGAAAGTGCAGGAGGAGCGAGTACATTGCTCTCAGGGAGGGGTCCAAAGCCATGTAGGAACTGTGAAAGTTGTATTAATTATGCATCTATGAAGGGCGTCTGAAGAGCAGAGAAGCTTCATGTGGCTAGTAGTCAGTTAACTAGTAGTTGAGAATTGATAAGAAGTTGTAAGTTCAGTACTACCTGTTAATCAGCAGGAACTTCTAATGGAGGAGGGGCCAGGTCAGGCAGAGTTGGCCCAGTAAATTGCACACACCTTCCTTAATGGGAGGTCAAATACATAATAGAAATAAAGTTTTTTTTCCAATGGGATTTTGGCATCGAGGTCATGATTTTTTCTTTTGTTTGACTCATCATATCTGAATGTTTGAGACTGGTAATAGTATCAAGTGAGAAATGTTAAGGCCTCAAAATGTAAGAGGTGTCCTCACGTCTCAGGAGGAGCTAAAGCAATACACTGATTATGCAAAGGATGTTCTTTAGCTAAACATCTCATTTTGTACAATAACACAGGAGAACTGAATATAATTGGAAGGCCTGGGACATGAACTAAACCATCTGGTGATTCTTTCAGGCTTCCAAGTGTTCAGACTGGTGTAGATTAAGTTTTGTGGCCATGGTTCTTCCTTTTATGAATGTGTATGAAGAGAGGTCTCCTTTGCTACGTTCCTCTAGTTTGGTATTTAAAGTAATAACATTGGGTTTAGGCTTTGCTCTGTGAATTACTTCTGTCCTGAAGCAAAATGAACTGCTCTAATGAATATGACTGAGAACTTCACAACAGAATAAGCCAAACAGCTAGGTTATTAGGAAGCATAAGACCTGTATTCACCCTTGCCCACTTCCCTGCTTTGCTTTTTGGCTGCTCTATAGCAGAATACTGCATCTGGATTTCCTGAAGTGCTGGCTAGATGTAAGCACAGGTTGTGTTGAAAAAATCAACATTGTTGCAGTATATTATTTATGCTATTAGTTAAAATTAAGGTGTTCAAGAAAAGTTTTACATCAGTGTATTAAGAATGAAGACTACTTCTGTGGTGACTGAATACAGCGTACAGAGTTGCTTATTCTACCATTCCACACAATTACACAACAACATACTGCAGGTGCATGAATGTGTTTTGTTGTTGCATGAGTATGCTAATATGTTTATCTTGAGGTGCCACAATTTTTTCAGCATGGTGCTGAGTGTATGACAATCTTTTTTCATGCTGTCTTTACCTGGTCTGTCACTTTTCCATGGAAGTTCTCACAGGTTGATCTCGGGCCTCTGGGGTTTTCATTAAAGCTGCCAGGAGACAAGTCAAGACAAATAAGGAGATAATGTACTTATATTGTCTCCAGAGAGTATTAATATCATATTTCTGCTGTCTGGAAAGCTATACTTTCAAAAGTATTGCTGGTGTCAAGAGCAAGTTGTCCAACTGGCAGTTTATTAGCTGTTCTTCTCCTGATGTCTCCAGCTAAGTCATTGGAAGGTGTTGATAAAAATTTCTCTTTCAGGGCAACCATGAAATTGCTACATGACTCCTCACACCACTGTGGCACAAGACAAATCTTAGTGCCACAAACTATACATGTACTAACGTGTCAGAAATGCATATTCCATCACTGGAAGCAACACTAGAAGCGCTGCAACCAGGTTGAGGAGGTCCTGAGTCAGTATGGTTTTGGTCCCATATAGAGCAGCTGATTTCTCCACTGATGGAGAAATTTTGGTGTGTAGAGAAAGGAAGGCAAAATTAGTAATCCAAGCTGAGCTGATGGACAGGACTTTCATCCCTGGATGCCATTTTTTAGCTATCAGTGGACAGATATGGTTCTGTGGTCCATAATTTACCTGCACAGGCCAGTTAACTGAGGTAAAAACTTGCCTCCAGCTAGGCGAGTTGTCTCCATATCGGCTAGTTGAAGGCTGCTGTATTTACAATATGAGGACAGGAGGCACTATGCATGCAAATGACAAGGACCATACTTTTGTATATTGTCTCTTCTGGGGCTTATACTACAGTCCACTAATAATATAATAAAAATCATCTTTGTCTTCTAGCATGGAGATAAGCTTGGGAAGCCATAAAGTGCTCAGCATTCAGGTTTTCCATAACTGTCTGTGGCTAACAAGTACAGTAGTGCTGTGGAACTCCATTTTCCATGTATGCTTAGCCCATATTTTGGCTGATTGTATAAACAGCATAATAGTTTAAAGAAATGTTTAATATAGATTAAGCATAGAAGATTTTTGGAGATCTTCTGGAGTAAATCTTTAAATATATATTTAAATGATTTTTTTCCCCTAAATCTGTGTGTGTTTTAGAGAGTTGGTTCTCTTTAGTAGATAATTATAAGTCAGTTTGAATTTTTCCCCCGGGGGTTTAAAAATGCTAACACCTACTGAAACTGTATTAAGAACCATTGTCTTCATTGTCTGAATATTTTGTAATCTGTCTGAGCCAATCTTCAACTTAAAGGTGGTTTGTTTTGTACATGTAACATCAAAAGAGGTTTCTTTGGTAATATTTAAAATATGTGCTTTGCTTCTTTTTTTTTTTTTTTTCCCCACTGGCACAGTGTTTTGTATGCTAAAATTATTTCAAGGGAAGATCTTCCCTTTAGAAACTCACTCTTCATACATACGCCTGAAGTCAAGAAAAGCATACTACTGTTTATTCCATTAGATCACACAGCCAATTAATCAAGATTTGAATGAGTATCAAGATGTAGCCTTCATTCTGTCTGCTTATTAACTTTCATTATGTGTAAATCTAAGGTGTAATTGTTAACAGGATGGATTATGCTGTAAAGTTTTTTTTTCCTATAACAGCATTCCTTCACAGGTCCCCTTATTAAAGCATACCCAGGGTGATATATTATGTTAAGAAGGTTTAAAACATAAGGTGACAATGACCTTCCCTTTAATTAACTATGATGGAAATAAAGGTGAGAACAATGATGATGAAGCTCTGCTGGAGACCATAAATCATCTGCTGCACTGGTTAGACAGGACACAGCTACAAAAATAACCTTGCAATTCACAGGTTAAATGGCTCTTCCATTGTGCTGCATTCACTATTGTTTTTATTTACATACATACAGATAACTTTCACTTTGTGGCAGTGTAAAAAATGTCTTTGATCAAACAATGAGTTATTTTCTGAATATACTTGAAAATACTGAAGTATTTTGTTTGTTAGAATATTGCTTAATGTTCCAGCTTTTAAACAGCAAAGTGGTATATACAGCAATGGAAAGTTGGGATACTTCTGTGTTTTCCTCTAGAAACCTGTGCTGTAAAGGACAGAAGGCAGTCTAATGTTTTATTGTAAAATAGTTCTTTGTTTCTCCTAATGATTCTGGGCTTTCACCATACTATGTGAGATGAGATTGCCAATTATATTTTTCAAGATCTGAAGATGGTTTCTAACTTATTTAACTAGGTTTAAGAGCATGTCACATGTTCTTAGAAATAAGACTACCTCTTTTTCTAAATACATCACTTGGTGTGAGAGTTATAGTCCTGTAGCATTTAGTATACCAAAGAGAGTTTGCAATATAAGGGGAACACTTAAATTTTAATTACAGTTCAACAGAAGTCATCCATACATTGACTAGTATCAAATGCTGCACAATGAAGTAAGCAAGACTTTTGTCACCTTGACTATCAACACCGGAGACAGGACATTAAGGGCTTCCTCTTCAAACTGGTATGTTTGGTATGGATAATCCTGTAAGATCAGAATAGATTCAGAAGCCTTCCTGTCAGATTTAAAACAAAACAAAACAAAACAAACTAGTGAAAGTACTACAGAATATTTTACCCTTCCGTTATGTTTTGTATCTCTTGATTTCTCCATGAAGATGTGCTCTCAGTCTTTGAGACTGGTAAATCTAAACTTGGAAAACAGAAAGTCTGGTAAAAAAAAGTGCTAGAAGATTTCAAAGTGGATGCTAGCAGTCATTAAGCAACAGAATTTTGGGGATATTTTTGCAACTGATAAGAAAGAGTTAGGTCTTGTAGAACTAAAAACACCTGAAAGAAATGAGTATAACAGCAGAAAGCCCAGAATTAACTCTCTGTTCTTGTCTTCTTTTCTGTGTTGCAATGCCAGCAGGCATTGCTGGGGTAAGTTTTGGGTGGTAACTTTTTTTTTTTTAAATTTCAAGATAGGCGCATGGAGTTTTATCTTAGGCTATTTCCCAGCTGCCTGAATTTAGCATATTGAGATAAATCATCAGAGCAGTTTTTGCTTTTTGAAGTGCTGAAGCACAAAGGAAGGGATCATGGATGGAGAGCTAGCTGTCTGGGAATTACTTTTGAGTAGACGGACTTCCTAGGGCAATGAAATGTTATATAGTTAAATAACATTGGTATATTTGATTGTCCCTTTATGTGGTTAAACAGAATGTGTAAGAAGGGCAATAATAATTATTATTGCTTCACTATGTCTTGTATGTAACAATCCAGCAGAACTTTTTTTTTTTTTTTTTAAAATATGCACTCTGCATTAGTCCTTGCTCTATGTTTGCACGTGGGTGGCAACGTGCATAGGTCTTGAGACACACGAAACATTACTGAGCTTGAATTCACATTTCTTTGTGTGCTGGGAAATGTGCAAGTGACACACTCAGCGTTCTGCAATCATCTTTCCCTGGGTATCCAGTCCACAACAAGTGGGAACATTACTGTAATATCAGTTTCTCTGGTGCCTTCCTGCACATGTTGAGCAAGTAACAGGAGTGACTGGGACATCATCAGTTCCAAATGCCTCAGCAATATTAGGGAAGTGATGAAGCAAGATACCTCCAAATGATCCCAGTATTACTCTGTATTGGGTAGTCCTGTAAGTCAGACAATAGTGGTGATAATTCCTTCTCAGCGTACCTTTAATGCTCAGTGTGGTGCTTGTTATTTAATCAAGAAATATCACACCGATGTGGGGAATGATGCTCAGCATTTGCAACAGCATAATGCTCTTGCACACTCTCAATACTTCGCCTTAATCAGTAGGTGGTTTTCAATACTTCCAACCTGTCCTGACCTCAACACAGACAATGATGGAGGAGAAAAATCCTTTCTAGCTCTACAGGCGAAAGACGCTGGAACAAAAGACTTGTTTTCGTGCTTTAATGTAGCATAGAACAACTAACATTCAGAGCATCTTCTGGGCAGAGAAACAATACAAGAGCATATATTTAGCTTAGGCAGAAAGGCCCAGACTCACTCACATATTTTACCAAAACTACTATTTTTGAATCAGTGGAGAAAAATGCTGATGTCAAAGCACTGGTGAGTTGGTGATAGGGTAAAATGTTGTCATGGGATAGCAGAAGTATCAAGCATTAATGGCAGAGCTGTTGATAGCCAGAGGCAGATCCTAGCTTGGCTTCTTCCCGCAAGAATGGCAACAGACTCCACAGTTGCAGGCCAGAATGCAAAATTCATTTCCTTGGTTTAATTTTTCTGAAGTAGCTCGTCAATCTCCCATAAATAATAAGAGGAAAGCTTTGAGGGAAAATGAGAAATTACTGCTGCTGCTGTCACCTCTTCTTCTCTGGGTCTGTAAACCTTTTGGCTATTGTGACTCAATTTGACTCAATCTTTTTAGTAGAGAGTGATTTTTTTTACCATTAGTGTTAATTCATAATAAGAGTGCTTAGGTGTGATTCCCTCCTATTACTTTATTGCCTTTTGGGTTGGCCTTTCTATTAGAAGGGATAGCTTTCTACAAGATGCTTTAATTAGCTGTTTTTCATAATCTTGCATTCATGCCCTGACCTAATTAAGTGGTGAAGTTCCACAACACTTGCTTGCTATTTCATAGGCCTCCCAGAATTTTGTACTAATTTTTTCTTGTCTGTACATTGTCTCCACCTGGCCCCCAAGTTTTTCTCAGTATTTTATTTTCCAATTCTAATAAGTACTCCAAGACTCACACCCACATCGGCGCCAAAAGTAATTTGTAATTAATGTGGTGAAGCTGAAAACTGTTTTTTTCTCAGCAGTTCTTTTGACTTTCATGTTTTTAATATAAAAGGAGATTGTTGTTAACTTCTATATTGGAAATGTGGAAGACACATGGATAGTACTGAACAAATGATAAATAAGGTAAAGGAGAGAGATAAACAAGGGACAAAGATCAGAAAGGAGAGATTGAGCGTAAGTGAGGCTACTTTTTAAAGTGTCAGGTTGGCTTGTTCATGACAAGGGGAGAGTAAGGAAAGAGAGCAAGAAATTGCTGTGGGTTTACTCATCTAATGACTGTTGGAAACCTAGGAAAAGTTCCCATGAAGATGCATAGGTATACAGTTAAGAAATGTGGTTAGACTTATTAAATCTAAAATAAACATTGCTTATTGCTTCTCTGTCAAAGGAGAAACATTTCTTTTTGATGACTGGATTTTTGTTTATTTAGCTTCTGATTTTTTTCTAATGGATTTGAATAGAATTCTCTTGTCTTACACTGGAATCCCAACTTATTAAAATGCTTTGACTTTTGGGCAGCCAAACGGAATACATATTTATAGGCACATTTAACTTCCAGAAGGTTTTGAGGAAAAAAACCTAGTCTGAGAATCTGATTTGGATCATGTCATAATTTCTTCCCATAGAATCTGTGAAAAGACATGAGCTGTGTATGCAGTTCAGTGGCAGAAGTCTGTTTTCGTAGTAGTTTTGATGAAAGCAGTAATATCTTTTGCATTTTAGAAGGGTGTAAAAATTGTAAACAAACTTTTCAGTGCTATGAAATAGACAGTTGCATAATGTTGTTGTGATGTTTTAACAAAACTTTTCTTAGGTTGTACTTAAAAATAAAAAAATTGAGAGTTAGTATTTAAATCAACAGATGTAACCTGTCTCCTCAAGCTTTCTGAAATATGATGGAATTTGATTGTAACTTTTTGCTTTGATTCCACACTAGTACGAGAAGAAAGTTTTACAGATTGTTAATATAAAGGAATACTATTGAAATCACTGACTTTGGATCAACCTCAGATTTTGGGGAGTTGTCAACAAAACCTCTTTAGTTAAGGAAGTGGGAAAATGTGAAAGCCCCACTGACTATTACACTCTAGGAAAAGGTTACCCTTATAGAACATCTTGTGTCAAAGTTTCATCCAGTTTCCTGACTTTGGGATGAAAAATGTTGTTCTAGACCATCTCTCCAGAAGAGTTTGCAAAAGTCTTGGAGTTTTTCTAGGGCATTTTTGAGATTTTGTTGAAACTATGCTTAGCAAGCCTAATTGTTGCCCAGTATAATGGCTGAAGATTTTGGGTTACATGCTCTTTTTTTCAGTGATGAGCTCGTAGGAGAATCCGTCAAGTGGGTTAGAATGAGAGAAGCAAAGGGTAAAATAACAGCATGATTAGAGAGTCCAGTAAATCAAAACCTCCCAACAAAATAGTCAGTAAAATTATCTGCACTATAGTATTGATAGCTGTCATAGTACCAGTGGGTTGGTAAGAAATTCTATTCTGAATCATTAATTAAGAACCAAACCAAAACAAAACAAAGCTGGAAGGAACTAGAATTTGTAGTTGAGCAATGAAAGTCAAATCAATATGACTGGATCTTTTTAAAAACAGATTTTGCTTGGTTTGTTACCGTTTTAATTTTTTTCCCCATACTTGGTGCTAATCAGGCATGACAAATAGGCTCACCTTTGAACACACTTTGCACTAATAATGTCATAAAGTAACTCCCTTTAATTGGTACCTCAGGCCACTGTCATCAAACAAGCTCATAAAAAGAAACTAGTGACAGCTTTCACTTCTGCTGAATTTATGAAAGACTTCTCACTTATGCCCAGCCAGTGTGTGTTTACATTACTATTGTAGCTTTGACCTTTGATCAAAGAAGCAATATATTTTGTGTTCCACAACGAACTCACACCATCAGTTCAATTCAGACGTTTATTCTTGCAGTGCATGGCTATTGTGAAAACTTGGCACTTAGAAAATGCAAAGGGCAGTCAGTTTACAGTTAGGCTTACAGTTCACTATAATGTAGTAAATATGTTTTGGAGCCAGATACTTTATTTAAAATTAATAATTTATTCCACAATTGATATTTTTTTCTTCACAGATTGTATAAGCAAAGACTTTCATATGTGCTCATTATTCAAAACTATTCACCCGATAACTTCTGTGAATAATTCTTGGTCTTGGTCTGTAGCTCCTGCTCAAGGATCTCATTGTGAATATTTGATCATCGAAATTCCAGCTCAGTGACTCATCACCTAAATCATATGGTATGCTTCTGCCAGGATAGAGGAACACAGTCCTTAATTTTCTACTTAATGATTCAGAAAGTGGTGAGCACTTGTCCTCTGAAAGTCAAGGCCCTTTATCAAATATCCAGAACTTAAGGTCTTATCTTAGTCTGTTGGAGGTAATAACCAGTAGATGCAGATTTGAAATTCTTTTTTTTTTTTAACTATTGAATTTTAAATTAGATGCTTTGATGGCTGCTCCTACTTTTATGTTCTTTTCCTGCAAGTATTCCAGGCAACTAACAGATAAGAGTGAAATTATTCAAAGTGTGTTTCTGCAAAACATAGGATTTATAGTAGCAGAAATTCCTGCTAATGTCCAGTAATACAGGCTCACAAATTCTATTATGAAAGTAAGTTTATTTTCAGCTTTACAGTATAATTCTGTCTATCTTTATTTGGGATGGTTCACAGTAGAATTTCTGATCTTGATTCATATCAAATTTCAGAGAATATTTTGATTTTAATATCTGGTTTCTACAGGCACATACTGTGATTCCTTCATCGTGATTCCTTTAATTTTAGAAAAACAGAAAAAGGTTCTTATTTCAATTCTAGTTCAGCTGTGGTTTTCTCTTTAAAGAACACTAATTCTGCCAATAATATTTTCTATTATGATGTAAATTTTGTGTGAACTGCATTTTACCTGCACAAGTGCTTTCTCTTAGTAATGAATATTGTTAAACTGGAAATAATTTATTAGGTTTAAATGAAGGTCATTTATTTGATCTGTCCATAATGCCTTGGTATTGGATCAATTTGCCCTCTTTCAAACAACTTTATTTCAGAGGTTTTCAGTACAGCATAGCATCTCGAATGAATGAATTCAGCAATCAGTGATATTTATGGTTCATAGAAATGTGCGTTAAGAGTTTCAGTGTGTTTGGAGTATAACTGTGCAGCAGTTTATAATTTACTCTATACCCAGGTCTTTATAGTTGACTTTCCTGTGTTTCAGGCTCTCAGGGTTGATAGGGACTTAAGTTAGTACACTATGAGTGATATCAGAAAAGAATTAAAGATTCTCAAATTCCTACTTCTTCCTCTTTTCCCTCCTTGTTATAGCAGTGAGAAAGTTATTTCAGTATTTTCTAATTTACCTATCCATCTGCCCTTCTCTAGACAGTCTGTATAGATCAGTTCAACTTTGGTGATACATAAGTTGTGACTCTATTAACTTTTTTAAGAAAAGACAGTCCCTGTCAAATGCAGAAATGTACTATCAAAATGACAGGTTGGATACTGTACTGAATGTTGTTTATAGCATTTTATTCCCCATCAGTGACTTTTGTTTTATGAACTACCTGAAGCTGCTGTATATTCTTACTTACTAAATGGGTAAACTGTACATCTGTCAAATTTAGACCTAGTTTTAAGAAGAATACATATCTATCATAAAACCATGCTAATGAATTAAAGCACTTTAGACATGTTTTGCAATCATGTAAAAACATTTATCTACTCATTATAAGGAACGTGTATATTTGAATAGATATATTTGGAACATTCTGCAGCCCACAGTGTTCAGGAAGAATAATATTAAAAGATTTTGCTCCAATTTGAAACATTTCTATCTGGATTTTGATGGTGTTCAGAGAAAAGGTGACATAGTGACTTTAAATGAATATTGTAAAAATATCTTGTAAGTTACTAGATATTCAACATTAATAGAGGTTTTATTATTCTTTTTTTTCCCTGTGGGTAAAACTTTTATGTAAAATGCTATCACTTGCATAGTTTATACTTGTTAAAAGTTCCAAGCAATACTTCTCCATTTTTGGGCTGTGTGCAAAAATTTGCAAACCCATCAGGTACTGATGCTAGATATGGCAGTAGACACATTTGGGAAAAAACCCTCTCAATAATGCCACAAAATATTATTTCCTAATGTGCTCTGAGGTTTCTAAATTCAGCCTTCCAAATATGTGAAAAGTCAGTATGGAATAGAAATATCTAGTTTTTCATACTGAAAAATTCAAAATATGCAGTTAAATAACAGTTGCCTTTAGCTAGATGAATTCATTTGAATAAGTTCTTTCTCAGATCCAGTAATTCCCAAGCGGGGTTTTTGGTCTGTTTGATTTATGATAGATTTACTGAAAAGACTGGAATAGCTTAAGAAATTCTGTCTTCCTTTTTCTAATAAATTTCCTTGTTCAGTGTTAGATGAGATTGACTGTTTTCTGTTGATCAGCACCGTTTTCAAACATGGGGCCTGTCTTCACCTTCTAGCAAATAGATAAGAACGAGTGAGAGGAGGATGGTGCAAAGCTTCCGCTGTCAACTGGGGGAAAGGAAGATTAGAATGAACGAAATTTAAGTTTATATTCTCATCACAGGAAGCAGTAGCTGTACCTATCAATATAGAAGGTGTATGGCAAGCAGCTTGAAAGTGACCTCGGTGGTTACTTCGTTTGCAAATTTCATTTACCTCGCAGGGCTTCTTTCTAGGGAAAGAGAGGATGGGAAGGGATTGCTAAACTTGAAGAAAAAGGCACTAACTTCCTGCAAAGCCACCAGACTGGAAAAGAGGTGATTTTTCCTGAATCTATCCTGCTTCACTAAGCCAAATGGCTTGAAAAGGTACATTGTACTCTGACGTTTTCCTGTTCTAATTTATTCAGCTGACATTGGAAGTATGATAAAGAAACCAGTCAAGGATGCCTTGCTTTGTAAACAATGCAACAACAAAGTGCCGTTAAGGATTTAGAATTAGAAGGTAGTGCACTAGTTTCTTGTCTCAATTAACAGGCACAGTTCATATAGTCAAATCTCAGTTTTTACTAGATACATGAAGAACTAAATTTGTGCTGCTTTAAAGGATTTCTCTAAATTGCTCCAGGTGAAAAGAGATGTTCTGAAGTTAATATATTAAAAACCTGTTTTTCAGATACAATTCAGCAGAGATTTATCATGAATGTAGGATATTTTGGGTGTGAAGTTAAATCAAAGTAAAATCTCTCCCATTTCCTCCCCTTATTGAATCTTTCAGAATCAGTTTTTCTGCTGGGGCAGATGGCTCCTTAACTGCAGGGCTGATGCAGCTTCAGGTCACAGGGGGAAAGATTTTTGGAGGAAAAAACCACCAAACAGATGGTGAGCATTTAAAAAAAAAAAGTTTTCAAACAGCCTGATGTGTCTGCAGGACAGCAATAGAGGAAGAGGTAGGTATGGTTGGGGCTGGCCTTACTCCTCTTACTGGGGAGGAAGGAGTTGGTACAATGGTTTGTGGATTTCTATCCTTTCCTCTTTTATGGTAGTGCAACTACAGGTGTGGCGTGTGCAGCCTTAGTAGCTGCAAAAACTACCTGAAGGAGAAATTCCTTTCTTCCAAAGCTAATGCGATCTAGTATTCAGGTGGTGTCCAGAAAAAGAAAATTTGCCCTTTGATGTTTTTAATTACACGTACTTAGAGTAATGCTTTCAAACTCCTTAATTGTAAGAATTCCCGCCTTAAGTATCTAAAAATTGTTTGCCTTTGATGAGTGCAAATATGATAAAATACTTAAAAGTATGTTAGCATTCAGAACTGCCATAAACTTGCTTAAATACTGTTTGCAGTGAATATGAATCATTTTTAATATATCTAAATTTATAGTGTGCTTTTTAAAAAGGTGGTCTCAGTATAGTCTCCACATAATAGTTTAAGCACATTCTGCATCCCCACACTTGTTCATACAAGTGACAGAATTTACACAATTAAACACGTTTATTCCAGCACAGTACTCTGAGAGTTCTGTATCAAAACTACTACTTCATATCCATTATTTTTAACTACTTTTTTGCCTTTTCTGTGTTTGTGCTGTGTCATAAAGGAACTCAAAATACAGCTCCAACTGCACATAATTACACACTGAAATAAAATCTCATTGTTAAAAATGTTTTGTTTTTTTTTTCTTTTTTTCCCCTCCTGCTAATGACAGATGCTTTGGATTGTTTTTCTTGTTTTCCACCTCTGGTTGCCTACCTATGTTGAGGAAAGTGCCTTTGTCCAAAATTTAACTCTTTTCTTTCTGAATATGTTTCTAGGTTTATGAAAAATACATGTTTAAAAACCCCCAACAATCCACAAAACACCAAACCCCCTCAGAGCAAGCAAAATAATTGCCAGTACCTTGTCAGGATTTTTTTTTATTTTAGATCTGCAACCCTGATAATCAGTAATGAAGGAACAGTTTTAAGTGGGTTTAGTGTTTTTACTCAAAGCTTGTAGAAATTATTACCTTCGTCTCCGCAAGTGTCAAAACATTAACTTGTGTCAAGAACATATGCTTTCAGTACTTAAAACAAGCTTGGTTTTGTGCTGTTGCTCTGCCTTGTTAGTTCTTACACTTCGATTGTCTGGAAAGGTTGCCCCTCTCTCCTATACAAAAAAAAGGGCCAGGCATAATTTCACCACTGATTGAATGCATGTAGCGAACAGTCATTCCTGGCGGAGAAAAGCTGAGCCTCCTGCCATTGTTCTCTTGACAAATAGTGAGTGTCCTCCCTTTCCACTGTCTGACCTTGACTAATTGTGTAGAATTGGTGCAGCTGTCCCTGGCTCATTCAGCGCTGCAACACAAGGGCATGTAAGAAACTTTAAGCTGCCATCATAAAACTCCAGTTTGAGGACTTCATCACAATGCGCGGTGCTCACTGTTTTCGTTGTACGCTGTTTAGTTTGTTGCTGTTTACTTCCTCCAACAGCGCGTTTTATAGTCACACTGTGTTTTCCTCTCACTTGCTTTTGTATGTATTTCAGAAATCTGTAGAGAGTCGTAAGAGAGTATTTCTAAAATAGCTAGATAAAGTCACATGGAAAAATACTTATAAAACCATCAATTAAAAAATGATAGGGGAATGAAGCTTATCTAGAAAGTGAGTAGAAAAGCATGTTTGTACTTTTCTTTTTCCTTATTACTGGCACATTCTATTGTTGGAAATTCTTTTGGTAGAAAGCTTAAGTATATTAACTTGGAAACTGAAGAATATAATCAGAAAAAGAAGTACTGTTTGCATATTAATATAGGGATAAAATTTTCTGGGGCTGCTTTTAAATATTACTCCTAACTGAATATTTTAACTATCGTGTGTACAAAAGCAAGCAAAATATTTTTCCTGTACAAGTAAGTTTTCATAATACAGGTAGTGGTTAAATTGATATTAATGCTAATATAATACATAGGTAATGTGATCTGGAAAATTTACTAGAAATCTCTTGAGAATTTTTATTATTTTATTTACTCAATTAGGGTGAAAATTTGCCTTGTGAAGACAGAAAATTCAGTGTGTCTATACCACTTTTAAGTCACACTTAGCTTTTAGTATTAGGGTTAAATGGACTTGTGTTTGAATGGTAAACAGGCCTTGTATTTGGGTAAATTCCATTCATATAGAAAGAACCATTGACTTGCTTTATTTAAGGCTGAACCTAGTTCAGTAAAATTCAGTGTCATTTACTGTCTTTTTTTCAGTCCGGCTGCTTCTCAGTGAGAGATTCTTTTGACAGAATAAGCAGATTTCTACAAAAACATCATAAAAAAATGAAGGGCCTTGTTTGTCTGCCCAATCTATATTGTAAGTCTCTCCAGAATAAAGAGAACTTCTGTGTCCTTGGATTGCGTTCCTGCCAACAGGATAAGTGTTCAAGTTAGGCACATGAAATAAATTAAGAAAACCAAATAAAACCACCACAAGAAGTATCTGCAGAAACACAAGTCTCAGATTAGGTGGCAAAATACTATTGAAGGAATGCAAGCAGTAGGTGAATTTTCAGAAGTGATGAGTATTTGGTGGCTTACATTGACCTGGACATGTCTAAGTCAGACAAGGCTGGCAATATAACACTTTACCCTGTGGACTATTTTCCTGGATCTGCTCCAAGGAATGTGACTTGCCACAATGAGTAGGAAGACATACATAATTGTGTTCATGAGATCTTTCTTCCACGAATACTCTGCCATTGTTACGCGTGTTGACAGGCAAATCAGGTGCTCTGCTTGACATGTTGCTTACTGCAAGGAAAGAGTGGCAACGTGTGGCCTGATGTACTGCAGGCAGACATTTCAAATATCATTGGTTTGGGTTTCTGGTACTGCAATGTATTAGCAAACAGAATTATCTTTAAAAAAACTTCCCCTTGTCCCTGCTACTCAGACCTGTGCTGGGAAAGCATTTAGTGCCAGCTTGTGACCTGTTTGAAACATTTCCAGTGAAATTAAAATTTAGGAAATGTGTTGGTTGGCTAAAAAGTCTGGCCTGAATGAGACTTGGTAGTCTCACAGTGATGCTGCTTAACTGTGATGTGCAAGTCCCTCCTTGGTTTGACCTGAAGGCACGTGATGGCCACTTCTCCCCTCTCACCCTTATAAGAGCTTTCTGACAGACCTTGATCTCTCTAACTTCTTGTGTAATGGAGATAGCAACCTTGTGTTACCTGGTGACATATTTTTGACGTCTGAAAATTATTAGGTCTTATTTGAAACTTGGAGAAAGCCATATTGAGAAGTATATTGCCAGATGTTGAAGGTTGTAGAGTCGTATTTTAATAACTCGTATGTAGAAAACAAAGCTTGCTTTAATTTGTATAGTAGAAAAAAAGTAAAATACATATAAAGAGAATTGTTGTTATTAATGACAATCTATTGTATACCTTAAGAGCAGTATCAGGGCCCTGGTGTACCCATGCTGCTGGAGGTGAACTGACTGCCTAGAGCCACACTGAGAAGTGGAGCCCAACTTCTCGGACTCCAAACTAGCTTGCTAATAGGCAGATGAACAGTGTGGCCCTGGTTGTAGATCCACGTTACGTAGTCCTTCAACAACAATGCCAGTTTAAGTCTTACTTGAAGCTGCAGGTTTTTGGTTTTTTTTGCATGGCAGTGTGCTGCCTTCCTGCTCGTGCCAGCACAGATGTTGCAGGCAGTGAGCTGGCTCAGGGACATATCAGAAGCCAGGCAGTGAGGCTTACGCTTATTTTTCTCCCATTTTGTAGGGAGTTAAAAAATATAAAAGGCTGGAATATGCTCAAAGATGAGGGATATTTTCAACTCTGGTCACATTGACAGTCTGGCAGTTGCAAACACACTGCTGGGGCATGTGAGCGTGTTGCACATGGACAGTAATTGGGAGGTGTTTTGAAGAAGAAATCTTTAATCTGACTTTGTTGCCAAGCACTTTGTTCTGTGGAAATGCACACACTAGATGGTTTTTAACTGTCGGTGTTTTAGATTTCTATTGTGTGTAGATTAGAACATGATTAGTAAAATGCCACCCTCGTGCTGCCTGTCTTCAAGTCCTGTTTGGAGCTTGATTTAAGGCACAGAGAAACAACCTTATTCTCTGGAGCTGGTGTGAAGGGATGAAACAGAGAGCTTGCCAGTTTTTTTTGCCTTTTCCACTTCTGTCTGCCCAGCAGCAAACTAACGTGTTTGGGAGAAAGAAAGAAACAGAGTGATAGTATTTCAGTGTTGTGTTTAGGTATGGCTTTGCACACTTCAGCTGTGCCCGGCAGTGTAGTACTGACTGAGTGGTAGCTGATTCAGGCTCTCCTACTTTACTTCTTAGAGATGTGAACCATCAAATGGCGTTTGCTGGCTTGTAGCTGGGAAATGGGGCTCCCTGAGATGCTTCTCTCTCTTTTTCTCCATAGAGCATATGGAAACTTAAGAGAAGTAGTGCTTCTAAGAAAACCTACAGGTCTAAAATAAGTGGGACAAGAACACAGAGGAAAAGACAGGGTAGCCATGTTATTCAAGAGAAGATGGGATAGGGATGGCTTCTGAACATGAGCAGGTAGAATCTTTCTTTCTCCAGTGTCTTTTCTGCTGCTGTTCTCTTGGGTATGTGTTCACTAGTTCTTTTCATTCCTTCCTTTTCTGATTTTCCCTCCCAGCCCCAGTCAGAGGGGTCAGCGAGTCCTGTTTCAGCTTCTCTAAACTCTCCCTGCCAGAGGAGGGAAGAGAGAATCACTAGAGACCTAAATCAGAGCAGCAGGGAATGCAGGTTGTGCACAACGGTGGAACAGCTGCTATGCTTTACAGCTTTGCAGAATGTAAATGAAAAAGTGTAATGCTTTAAAAAAAATAAAACTAATTTAAATACAGGTTTTCTACTGCATGACTCAGAGAAGCTTGTTTGTTGTACTAGTAACTTGCCTGCTTCTGGTTCTGAGTGCCTGCCTTCACTCTTCAGGAGCCTGGAGCAGGGCTGCAATCTTTGTGTAGCAGGACTTCAGACAGGCTTCCCAAACTCTCTAGTTATGCTTGGAAGTATTGGTGGACAATATTCCTCAGCTGATTTCTGATTCATGCTTAGTGGGTTGAATAACCTTCCTGAATGCTGACTGCCTGCCATACGTATGCGTGTCTTCTTTATGTTTGAAAGGAAACCCACCCAGAACGGCTTTCAGAACACAGCACAGAAGTTGCAAACTGAAGAGCTTAATTTTGTATTTAGGAATTAACACTGGCACTAATTAGTTAGGCCCCGAATAAAATAACAGGTTTTGTGAGCTTACTGTGCGTCTGGGCACATCTAAACTCTCCTATCCTAAGTGTTTTAGAGCAGCTTTATTTATCAAGCAAAAGTAAAAATCAGGGAGATCACATTTGTTCTTGGCATTATACTGCCTGCGGTATTTATGGTATCCCATGCACAAAGACAGATATGCATACAAAAGTAGGGATAACATGCAAAGGATTACAAAAGAGCTATCTAAACTATTTGATTTTCATATGTACAGGCACATGACAGGACATGACTTTAGTACAATGAATCTGTTCCTTAAAATCCTATGCACCATATTAACGAGAAATTCAAATAAAGCCTTGCCTTTGCTTTCAAATCGTAGAGGGATTGGTATATTTAGATTTAATGCTTCTAAGTTCTCTCCAGGAAAACAAAGCATCAAACAAGGTTGGAGTGCAATTTTCTGAGTAAGAAGACAGTGCTGCTCAGAGACAGAAGACAAATTATTATGTGTCTGATTTCTGCAAATCTTGCTTCACAGGAATTGTAAAAGCCAAGTGCTGAGGAAGACATGCAAGGGTTAATATGATTTCCATTCCAGCGAGTTTTGCTTGCCATTATTTTCTTTTTCTTTTCTCCCTTTTAACTGATTCATAGCATAAAATCTTCCTGGACACCTAATTATCAAGCCAGCTCACAGTCACAGCTGTCTGCTTGGAGAACCCATTAGATGCAGCAGTTGAAGCCTCCATAATTCCCCAAACTTCCCGGTTGTGAATATTAAGAAAAGATTTTTACATGTCATATGCAATTCGGAGGTGGTGTGAATGGCGTTGGAAATGACGAGCTCTGAATGCTTGTCCATCACTCCATTCACTGGTTACAGGTGGTCTCATTTTCCACTTTCAGATATCGGCTAGCTATGACAGCAGGCACTTAATTTGCATGTTCGACAGACAACAAACGGCCCTGTGCATGTCAAAATAGGTGGTGATGCGTGACAGTTCCTACACAATACTGTCTCCTCTTTGCTTGACCTTTGACCTCCCTGCATGTCTTCTTTCACAATCAGAAAAAAATGCACTTTTCGGCTTTGGAATAAATTTGATACCAAATTGATTATTTTCCTTTCTTCTTTT